>NC_069781.1:157897565-158200595 GCF_027406575.1 Nycticebus coucang
CAAGAATCTGGGACCAGTTAAATTGGGTGCATAAATATTTAGAATTGAAACATCTTCTTGTTGTATTTTTCCCTTGACCAATATAAAGTGATCATCTTTGTCTTTTTTGACTTTAGTTGCTTTAAATCCACATGAACGTGAAAATAAGATTGCAACTCCTCTTTTCTTCTGAATGCCATTTGCCTGAATAATTGTCTTCCAACTCTTGACTCTGAGCTTTAATTTGTCTTTTGAAGCCAGGTGTGTTTCTTGCAGACAGCAAATGGATGGCTTGTGTTTTTTAATCCAGTTAGCCAATCTATGTCTCTTCAGTGGGGAATTCAAGCCATTAACATTTATTGAGATAATTGATAAGTGTGGTAGTATTCTATTCATCTTATTTTGTGAGAGTCCATTGCTTGGTTTTATCTTTTGCATCAGTGTTGAGGTTAGGTTCTGTCCTTTAATTTCTGAGTTCTTACTTTGCTGCTGATCCATTGTGGTGGTCAGTTTGTAGAAGAGGTTGAAGTATTTCCTGTAGAGCTGGTCTTGCTGTGGTGAATTTCCTCAATGTTTGTATATCCGTAAATGATTTGATTTCTCTGTCAATTTTTAAGCTTAGCTTAGCAGGGTACAGAGTTCTGGGCTGGAAATTGTTCTGTTTAAGTAGATTAAAGGTAGATGACCATTGTCTTCTTGCTTGGAAAGTTTCATTAGAGAAGTCTGCGGTAACTCTGATGGATTTGCCCCTGTAGGTCAACGGGTGCTTACTCCTGGCAGCTTGCAGAATCTTTTCTTTTGTCTTGATTTTGGACAGGTTCATCACAATGTGTTTTAGTGAAGCTTGGTTAGAGTTGAGGCAACTTGGGGTCCGATATCCCTCTGAGAATCTTTGGTGATATTTGGGAAATTTTGTTTTATAATATTCTCTAGTATGGCTTCCATTCCTCTGGGGCATTCTTCTTCCTCTTCTGGGATTCCTATAACTTGTATGTTTGAACGCTTCATAAAGTTCCATAATTCTGACAGTGAACGTTCTGCTTTCTCTCTCTTCTTTTCTGCCTCTTTTGCTACCTGAGTTATCTCAAGAACTTTGTCTTCTACCTCTGAAATTCTTTCTTCTGCATGTTCTAACCTGTTGCTGATACTTTCCATTGCATCTTTAAGTTCCCTAATTGACTGTTTCAGTTAATATCCATTTTATATTCTTCATATCGTTCATCTCTTATTTGATCTGTTTTTGGATTTCCTTTTGGTTATTTTCCACTTTATTAGCAGTTTCCTTCATTGTTTCCATCATTTCTTTCATTGTTTTCATCATATGTATTCTATATTTTCCTTTCTGTCATTCCTAACATTTCTTTACAGGTGGAATCCTCTGTAGTAGATACCTCATGGTCCCTTGGTGGGGTTGTTCTGGACTGGTTCTTCATGTTGCCTGGAGTTTTCTGCTGATTCTTCCTCATGAGTGATTTCTTTTATCTGTTTCCTTGCCCTAATTTTCCTTTCACTTCCTCTTGCTCTTTAAGTTCTCGTGCCTGTGGACTAAGGGTTAGATGAGTCCTTTTGTTACAGGACCAGAAGGGTGAGAAGGTTGAAGAGCAAGAAAGGGATGAAAGAAAGGAGGACCGAGTGAGAAGAAAAAAAAGAGAGAAAGCAGAGGGGATGGTAAAAGGAATATTGACAAAAAGAAGAGAGGCACAGAAAGAGGGAGACAGAGCAATATAGTTGTACAGTATGGTACTTTGACACAACCTTAAAGAAAAACCACCTTCTGGGTGTGCCCAGTTGGGTGGTTCCCTTGAGGTCAGCAGCTCTTTGCTAACCTGATCAGACACAGTACCCCACCTCCACCAAGTAGAGAGGAAAGACAAAAATGCTATAAATCAAACCAAAACAAGCAAACAGAAAACTTTACGGGATAAAATTGGGTGAAAAACCAAATAATAGTGGTAGAAACAGTAGCAAAAATGAAGTTCTAGTTATTAAAAAAAGACGGCAATGGGAAATTATAATTAAACTAGAAAAACTGAGAAAGAAAAAAGATCTGTACAGAAAGGGTTGAAATTAAAAAACAAAACAACATCAACAACATCAAAATAAACAAAAGAAAACCAAACGAAAACAAACAAACAAAAAAAACACAACCAAAAACAAAGCAGTATGTATATGTTGTTGAATATTGTCTGGGCAAGACATCGTCTTCTCGGGTATGAGATGTTAATCACAGTTCTGATATGACTGGAGGCTGCTGATTTCTCAAACCCCAGCAGGTAGACACCCTAAATCTCTCTTCAGCCCACTTAAAAGGCACTTTGAACTTGTAAACTTGCTGAGCAGAAGCCTTCCCAGGAAAGTGCTTGTCGCTGGAATCACTGCTGAATTGGCTATCCACTTACCCATTGTTCCAAAACCGGTGTCACTCTGCCCCTGAGGGTTAGGGCTGCAAGGCGGCTCAGACCCCACCCTTGGGCTACTCGGTGCTGGGTTACCAGCTCCCACCCAATTCTAGCTCTGCGACCCTGAGGGCGGAGCTTGCCGGGGCAGATTGCTTGCAATGGCTCCCTGTGGCCCACGGCCAAACACTATTAGCTCCGTCTGGCTCAGCGGCTCAGACTGGGGCCCTAGAGAACGGCCAAAGTTCTCCACATTCCTGCTCAGGCTCTCCCCAAGGCAGTTCAACAGAGTGCCAAGTCCAAAGACACCAAAACAGTTCACAGGTAAGGCCTTTCCAGTTTGCAGTCTCGCTGCTACTGAACTTACAGTTGTGGGCCGATTGAACACACGCGCCACTTGCCAGTTTTCCACTGTTTTAGTCCTCCTCTTGCGGTCCAGAAGTCTCTCGCTGACTCTCTGTATCATCACAGGCTTGATGATAGGCAGATCCCACCAGCCAGAGATGCCTGGAATCCTATCTCCCCGGACTCACGATGCCCAGATGCAAGGAAGCTGTTACTTGGCCTCCATCTTGCTCTCCTCCTCTCCATTAACTTATTTTTAAGATATTCATCAGATATTCAGATGTCAGCTACTGCTCAATTTGCTGGTGATATATAACTGAACGGAAAAAAGTCTATGTCTCTTGGGGCTTATGTTCTAGTAAGAGTAATTAAAAACTAGTTTCTAGATATATTGGAAACAGTACTAACTTGGGTAATAGAAGATCTTCATTGTAATCCTAAGCATCTGCTTAGTAGTTGGTTACAAACATTAGTTCTGCACTCCCTGGTTCTGTGACCTTGTGAAAATCTGTTTACACTAAGTTACTCACCATCATAAAGTATGAAAATTGGATGAAATAGTCTATAAGAAAATGTTTAATTTTAAAATTTCATAATAATGTAATTATAATGACTTTCTTTTCTAGAATCTTTAATTTTGTTCCAGAAATATGCATTAAACAAATTGCTCATGACAGCTCCAAGTTTTATAGGAAATACACAAATAAAGAAGTAGTTATGTTTATCCTAAAAGGTATTTATAATCTGCTGAAGTTTATCCTTCAGAAGTTGTTAGGATGATTGGAGGAGAAAAAAGACTGGAGTAACAATGGGAAAGCCTTAGAATGGGGCAGAATATTACATTCCCCAATTATGTGTGCATGTGTGTGTGTGACATACATTTATGTGTGTAACTTATTAAATCTCAAGGTCAAGTCATAAAATAAACACACTACATTTTAACCATCCTTGCATTATGAACTACAATGATGTATGGAAAATTTATTTTGAAGGCAAACAAAATAGATGAGTTGCTTATATTCTTTAGGGATCAACAGTTTCATCTTCAACTGAGTCATCATGATAATTGCCCCTTAGGGTTTATATTATGGATTCAATGGAATAATAGAAGCCAACTGCCTAGCATAGGTATCAGCACATAATGGAAGCTTCATCATCAGTCTGGAATGTTAGGACCTTTCTTTTTACCATGGAAAATTTAATTAAAAAGCTTAAATTAATTGAATGTGAGCATTGATTTGATTCTCTTCATAGAATTCTCTTTGCAAATAATCAGAATTATATTTGTTGTATATCACAAGAAAACTTTCTGCAACTTGTCATTAACAAGTACCATATTTTATCTTGTCTAAGACTTCATTGATTATGAGGGATACTGCATATGGCTATTGGCCAGGTAGGAACTGAGTGCTGGTAGAATCCTGAGAGGCCTAAGCCTAAAGTACATCAGGAAATTTTTTCATTAAAAGGCATAAAATTGTAATTCTTTGATTCTGATGGCATAGTCCTGATCCAGAAACTCAGGATTCTGCATTGTATTTTTTTTTTTCATTTTAAGGCTTGTCATAAATACCACACAGTATCTTTTTCACCACTGCTAACTACTAAGACTGTGTGTTTTCCTAGCTCAAATATGCTAAGGGACAGAGCTGTTTCACACTGCAGCCCTGCCCTCTACACAATCTTTTTTGCTGTGGTGCTCACTCAAAGATGGTAGCCTTCTGTGACACCAGGTGTATGGTTAAGATTAATATTCCCCAATAAAAAAAATATGTTGTCTTCAGAATCCAAAGAGGCCTACCAGGTATGTGCTTTCTTTTTGGTGGAATGAGGTACAAGATGTAATAATTTATTCTTTTATTTGGATGGCGTATCTCAGCATACTCCTAATTATTGAATTTCTAAAATTTTACCCACATGACAAGCTCCTGAAACTTTGTAGGATTTATCTTTCTCCTCTAGAACTTGCCAAGGCTTCCAAGACTTACTGTTCATATATTTTTATTAGCAGGATGTAATTGAGAGAGACTTGAGCAAGATTCCCAAGGATCAGACTGTTTCCAACTAATTTAACTGTACCTCAGAAAAAAGTTTTAGAAAAGTTATAGGGTTACAAAACTTATTTAGCACACAAGAAGGTAAAATTTATAATAGTTGGCATCTAATTAAAAATTACCAGGAATGTGAAAGCCAGGAAAATTCTACCCATAATTAGACAAGGACATAATTAGTAGACCAAGGACATTAACATAATTATTATAACTGTATTGCAAATCCTCAAGAAACTAGAGGAAAAATTGAACATATTAGTAAAGACATGGATGATTTAAAATGCAAATGAAACATTTAGGGATAAAAATTATAATTTCTGAAATAAATGGACGGGATTTATGGCAGATTAGAAATTGGGAAAGAAAATATATTAGTGAAATCAAAGACACAGCAATATAAAACTATGCACAATGACACATAGGAAAAATACTAAAGAGGACCAGTATGTGGTTGAACTATGGGAAAATTTCAAAGAGCTTTATGTTTTTCTGTCTATTACTGATTATGAATAGAATTTTCCCATTTTTTGTAGTCCTACTAATTTTTAATTGGATGCCAAACATTATGACTTTTACTTTGTTAGACATTTTTATGAGTACTTTTTATAATTCTGTTCTACCTCCTTTGTTGATTTTTCAGCTATAATTTTTTTGTTTTGTTATTTCAGTGATTACTTTAGAATATATATCTATAGATGATATATATGTATATATTATATGTGATGTATATATTTGAAATTCCAAAAAATAAGGAGGACCATAAAAATATTTATAAAATATTAGCCACTCCTTTTTCCTAACTTCATAGAAATTTTAAACCCATAGTACCAAGAAGCACAATGAAACCCAAGCACAGGAAACATGAAGAGTACAACACCAAAGCAAATAATAATCAAATTTCTTAAAACCAGTAATAAAGAGATAAATCTTAACAGAAGCTAGTAAAAAAAGAGATATGACAAAGAAACAAAAATAAGGATGAGAGTAGATTTCTCATTGTTCCCAAGAGAATAAAACAATGTTTTTAAAACATTGAAAGAAAAATAAAAAAACTTGTCAACATAGAATTCTTACCTGGCCAAATATTTTCCAAATAACAAAAATGAAATAAAATCCTTTCAGACATTCAAAAGCTGAAAGATTTCATCATGAGTTTATCTGCCCTATGAGAAATGTTACATACAAGAAGTCCTTCAAGTAAAAATGGTAACTGTTAGAAGATAATCTAAGCAATTGGTCTTTAAAGCAGAATAATAATGTATTAGAAGGTTTATAACAAATGTAGAAGAAAGATGTACAACAATGAAAACACAAAAGACTAGAAGGGGAGGAAAGGGAAGGACATTGTAGTCAGGATTTTATACTATGTGTGAATTAGCATAAAGATACTTGAAGCTAGAATGTATAATGTAAATATACTATAAATCTAAAGTAACCACTAAAATAACCAAAAAAGGGTTATAGCTAGCAAATCAACAAGAGAGGGAGAACAGCATCATAAAAAATACTCAATCCAAAATGAGGCAGAAAAGAAGAAAAAAAGGAATAAAAAACAAAAGGGAAAAATAGAAAACAAAAGGCAAGATGGTAGATTTAAATCAAACCAGGCTAATAATGTAGTAAATATAAATCTATTAGATACAACACTAAAATTATGATCCATAAAAGAAAAACATATTAAGTGATAATTTTAACTTCATCAAAATTTAGAATTCTTCTTTTTGAATGACATCTTTAAGAGAATGAAAAGACTATTCAGACAAGGAGAAGATATGGGACAATCTCATCCCTGGTAAAGGATTTGCATCTAGAAAATATAAAGAACTCTCAAAACTCATGAAACAACACAATGAAATGGCAAAAATACTTAACCAGAATGTTCACCAAAGAAGCCTTCCTCAAGAGAACGAAAAGAGAGGAAGTTAACAACTTAGTGGGACATCTCAAACAACTGGAAAAGGAAGAACATTCCAACCCCAAACCCAGTAGAAGAAAAGAAAGAACCAAAATTAGAGCAGAATTAAATGAAATTGAAAACAAAAGAATTATACAACAGGTTAATAAATCAAAAAGTTGGTTTTTTGAAAAGGTCAATAAAATAAACTTTTTTTCTAACCTAACCAAGAAAAAAAGAGTAAAATCTCTAATTTCATCAATCAGAAACAACAAAGACGAAATAACAACAGACTCCTTAGAAATTAAAAAAATCCTTAGTGAATATTACAAGAAAATTTATTCTCAGAAATATGAAAATCTGAAAGAAATTGACCAATACTTGGAAGCACATCACCTTCTAAAACTTAGCCAGAATCAAGTGGAAATGTTGAACAGACCAACATCAAGTTCTGAAATAGCATCAACCATACGAAATCTCCCTAAAAAGAAACAGCATGGTACTGGCACAAAAACAGAGAAGTAGATGTCTGGAACAGAATAGAGAACCAAGAGATGAATCCAGCTACTTACCGTTATTTAATCTTTGACAAGCCAATTAAAAACATTCAGTGGGGAAAAGATTCCCTATTTAACAAATGGTGCTGGGTGAACTGGCTGGCACCTATAGAAGACTGAAACTGGACCCACATCTCTCACCATTAACCCAGATAGACTCTCATTGGATTAAAGATTTAAACCTAAGACATGAAACTATAAAAATACTAGAAGAGAGTATAGGGAAAACCCTTGAAGAAATTGGGTTGGGCGAGTTTTTTATGAGAAGGACCACCCGGGCAATTGAAGCTGCTTCAAAAATACACTATTGGAGTGTTCCCTTTTTCTGCACTGCTGGTGGGAATGCAAATTAATACATTCCTTTTGGAAAGATATATGGAGAACACTCAGAGATCTAAAAATAGATCTGCCATTCAATCCTGTAATTCCTTTGCTGGGCATATACCCAGAAGACCAAAAATCACAACATAACAAAGATATTTGTACCAGAATGTTTATTGCAGCCCAATTCATAATAGCTAAGTCATGGAAAAAGCCCAAGTGCCCATTGATCCACGAATGGATTAATAAATTGTGGTATATGTATACCATGGAATACTATGCAGCCTTAAAGAAAGATGGAGACTTTACTTCTTTTATGTTTACATGGATGGAGCTGGAACATATTCTTCTTAGTAAAGTATCCCAAGAATGGAAGAAAAAGTACCCAATGTACACAGCCCTACTATGAAACTAATTTGGGACTCTCACATGAAAGCTATAACCCAGTTACAACTTAACAATAGGGGGAAGTGGGAAGGGGGGGTAGGTAGAGGGAGGGGGATCGGTGGGATCACACCTGTGGTGCATCTTATAGGGGTATTTGTGAAACTTGGTAAATGTAGAATGTAAATGTTTTGGCACAGTAACTGAGATAACGCCAGAAAGGCTATGTTAACCACTGTGATAAAAATGTGTCAAATGGTTTATGAAGCGAGTGTATGATGCCCCATGATCATATCAATGTATACAGTTATGATTTAATAAAAAAAATAAATAAATAAAATAGAAAAAAAATACACTATTGGGACTTCATCAAACTAAAAATCTTCTGCACAGCCAAGAACACAGTAAGTAAAGCAAGCAAACAGCCCTCAGAATGGGAGAAGATATTTGTAGGTTATGTCTCCGACAAAGGTTTAATAACCAGAATCCACAGAGAACTCAAACACATTAGCAAGAAAAGAACAAGGGATCCCATCGCAGGCTGGGCAAGGGACTTGAAGAGAAACTTCTCTGAAGAAGACAGGCGCATGGCCTTCAGACATATGAAAAAATGCTCATCATCTTTAATCATCAGAGAAATGCAAATCAAAACTACTTTGAGATATCATCTAACTCTAGTGAGACTAGCCTATATCACAAAATCCCAAGACCAGAGATGTTGGCACGGATGTGGAGAAAAGGGAACACTTTTGCACTGCTGGTGGGAATGCAAATTAATACATTCCTTTTGGAAAGAGATATGGAGAACACTTAGAGATCTAAAAATAGATCTGCCATTCAATCCTGTAATCCCCCTACTGGGCATATACCCAGAAGACCAAAAATCACACCATAACAAAGATATTTGTGTCAGAATATTTATTGCAGCCCAATTCATAATTGCTAAGTCATGGAAAAAGCCCAAGTGCCCATCGATCCATGAATGGATTAATAAATTGTGGTATATGTACACCATGGAATATTATGCAGCCTTAAAGACTTTACCTCTTTCATGTTTACATGGATGGAGCTGGAACATATTCTTCTTAGTAAAGTGTCTCAAGAATGGAAGAAAAAGTACCCAATGTACTCACCCTTATTATGAAACTAATATAGGACCTTCACATGAAAGCTATAACTCAGTTACAACCTAAGAATAGGGAGAAAGGGGAAAGGGAGGGGAGGGAGGGGGGAGGGAGGGGGAAGGAGGGGTATTAATGGGATTACACCTGCGGTGCATCTTACAAGGGTATATGTGAATCCTAGTAAATGTGGAATGTCTTAGCAAAATAACTAAGAAAATGCTACAAAAGTTATGTTAACTAATGTGATGAAAATGTGTCAAACGATCTATGAACCAAGTGAATGGTGCCCCACGATCATACTAATGTACACAGCTATGGTTTAATAAAAATAAATAAATAAAAAAAAAGAAAAAGAAAAGCCCGGGACCAGATGGCTTCATGTCAGAATTCTACCAAACCTTTAAAGAGGTATATTACTCAACCTGTTCCAAAATATAGAAAAAGAAGGAAGACTACCCAACACGTGCTATGAAGCAAACATCACTCTGAACCCCAAAGCAGGAAAAGACCCAACAAGAAAAGAAAATTATAGACCAATATCACTAATGAATATAGAAACAAAAATATTCAACAAGATCCTAACAAACAGAATCCAGCAACACATCAAACAAATTATACATCATGACCAAGTCGGTTTTATCCCAGGGTCTCAAGGCTGGTTCAATATACGTAAATCTATAAGTATAAGTCAGCACATAAACAACTTAAAAAACAAAGACCATATGATTCTCTCAATTGATGCAGAAAAAGATTTTGATAATATCCAGCATCCCTTCATGATCAGAACAGTTAAGAAAATTGGTATTGAAGGGACATTTCTTAAACTGATACAGCAAACATCTACAGCAAACCCACAGCCAATATCATATTGAATGGAGTTAAATTGAAATCATTTCCACTCAGATCAGGAACCAGACAAGGCTGCCCATTGTCTCCCCTGCTCTTTAACATTGTAATGGAAGTTTTAGCCATCGCAGTTAGGGAAGAAAAGGTGATGAAGGGTATCCATATAGGGTTATAAGAGATCAAACTTTCATTCTTCTCAGATGATATGATTGTATATCTGGAAAACACCAGGGATTCTAACTGCAAAACTCTTAGAAGTGATCAAAGAATACAGCATCATCTCAGGTCACAAAATCAACATTCATAAATCGGTAGCCTTTATATATACCAACAATAGTCAAGCTGAAAAAACAGTTAAGGACTCTATTCCATTCACAGTAGTGCCAAAGAAGATGAAATATTTGGGAGTTTATCTAACAAAGGATGTGAAAGATCTCTATGAAGAGAATGATGAAACTCTAAGAAAAGAAATAGCTGAAAATGTTAACAAATGGAAAAACATACCAGGCCCATGGCTGGGAAGAATCAACATTGTTAAAATGTCTATACTACCCAAAGCAATATACAATTTTAATGCAATCCCTCTTAAAGCTCCACTGTCATATTTTAAAGATCTTAAAAAAATAATACTTCATTTTATATGGAATCAGAAAAAACCTCGAATAGCCAAGAAATTCAGAAATAATTACAAAAATTATTCAGAAATAAAAACAAAGCAGGAGGAATCACACTACCGGATCTCAGACTATACTATAAATCAATAGTGATCAAAACAGCATGGTACTGGCACAAAAAGAGAGAGGTAGACGTGTGGAACAGAATAGAGAACCAAGAGATTAACCCAGCTACTTAACCATTATTTGATCTTTGACAAGCCAATTAAAAATACTCAGTGGGGAAAAGATTCCCTATTTAACAAATGGTGCTGGGTAAATTGGCTGGCAACCTGTAGAAGACTGAAACTGGACCCACACTTTTCACCATTAACTAAGATAGACTCTCACTGGATTAAAGATTTAAACTTAAGACATGAAACTATAAAAATACTACAAGAGAGTGCAGGGAAAACCCTTGAAGAAATTGGTCTGGGTGAGTATTTTATGAGGAGGACCTCCCGGGCAATTGAAGCAGCTTCAAAAATACACTAATGGGACCTGATCAAACTAAAAAGCTTCTGCACAGCCAAGAACACAGTAACTAAAGCAAGCAAACAGCCCTCAGAATGGGAGAAGATATTTGCAGGTTATGTCTCTGGCAAAGGTTTAATAACCAGAATCCACAGAGAACTCAAACGTATAAGCAAGAAAAGAAGAAGTGATCCCATTGCAGGCTGGGCAAGGGACCTGAAGAGAAATTTCTCTGAAGAAGACAGGCGCACAGTCTACAGACATATGAAAAAATGCTCATAAATAAATAAATATTAAAAAAAATGAACTCTCAAAATGCATGAAACAACACAATGAAATGGGAAAAATACTTAACCAGAATCTTCACCAAAGAACATTTAATTACAAGAATGGATACCCAATATCAATAATCATTAGGGAAATACATGTACAACCACGATCAAGGTACCATTGCATACATGTTGGCAAGAATGTGAGGCAGCTGGAACTCTTGCATACTTTTAATGAGATTATAAAATGGCACAACCACATTGGAAAAAATTTGACACCTTTTAAAACAGTTAAACTTACACTTTCTACATGACCCAACCATTCATCCCCAGGTATTTATGAAGTGAAAGCATGTATCCATGCAAAGACTTGCACACAAATGTTGTAGCAGCTTTATTTGTAAGTGTCAAAATCTTAGAATAACCCACAAAAGCATCCAGGTGAATGGATGAACAAAGAAATGAGCTATTGGTTCATGAAACTGCATGGATGAATCTTAAAATAACTATACCGTGAAAGAAACCAGACACAAAAGACTACATACTACATGATTTCATCTGTTTCAAATTCTAGAAGTGACAGAATCAATAGTGTCAGAAATCATCAATAGTGATAGAAATCAGATAGGATATTGGCTGGGAAAGGGAGGTGTGGTGGTACAATTACAAAGGTGATGAAGAAACTTTTGGTGGTAATTTACATACCTATTATCTTGATTCTGGTAATGATTTTCGAGGTGTATGTTAGAGGTGCAAATGTAAAATATACATTTTAAATATGTACAACTAATTGTATGTCAATTATACTTTGACCATTGAGCTGTATACAATAATTGGTGAACGTTTATCATTCATAAATATAAAATTTAATAACGATAATTTAAAAAATTTAAAAAGCACAGACATGGTATATTAAAAAAGAAGAAATTTCTGTTTTCTTTGAGCATAATTTGGAATTTTCACATTGGGAAAAAAATCATTTACATTATCACGATGTGGCTAACAAACACAGTGGTTGAATTAGGCGTCATTTGCAGATGTTCTTTGATTTTACTAAAAAAAGGAAATTTGAAAACTTTTTCACATGTGCAAGTTTTCATCGCATCTCATCACCATGTATTCATAATTAAAAACATGACTTAAACAAATTAAAACATTCTTAGCTGTTTCATTCCAGAATGTATTTTGTATGCCACATATGAATATGAAATATACAACTAATGGGCTCTTGTATTTTGAGAAACAATGATGTTTAAAATTTCTTATAACCACTGTGCTAGCCACGATAACCCCTGTATGGAGTACATTAAGACAAAGGCCTAATGAGGCTGCTCTTAATTTGCTTCCATTCTGTAATATAGTAAGTGCAGATGCCTTTCCAACATTAATTTCCAGCTACATGGCAGAATTTCATTACGTTCAGCCATCCCCATTTTAATTAAGCATGCTTACTTTGGTTGTGCACAGTCTGTGCTTTTGGCCCATCAGGACAAGCACTTAGTCAATTAACTATTTTATTAACCAATTGATTTTTGCTGTAGGTCCCTACCTTCTCTTATCAGTTAGAAATGATCATGAAAGGCAAATAAATTGGTTCCTTTCATCTCTAAAAAGCAACAATAAATTATGAAATATTTCAAACAAGGTTTCTGGGGGGAACTTAAATACAAATAAAAAATACCTGCCATTTATTCTGGAATGTAAAATGGACTGCTTGCAGTAGCATTGTATTTGAATAAATCATATTGTCATACTGACCTTTATTGATATACTGCTTCCCAACTTAAAGCATCCATCCTGCTGCTTAAAAGATCTTTTGTTGTACAAGACCTGCAGATCCATCAGGCAACAAAATAATGATTTGCCATCTGTGGACTACCTAAATCAATAATTTAACAAGACCCTCAGTAGCTTTTTCCCAGCCCCTTATCCCACTCTATTGCCTATCTTTGCAATTTCAGTTATGCAATTATTGATGTAATTAAGGGCTAAAAATGTTATTAAACTGAAGGAAAATACAATTTATGGCATTTGGCTTCTCAAGATATTATATATTTTTAGGAAATGCTATGTTTCTTAATTTTACTTAACATCTGTGGCTAACAAAGAGTGTAATTTGATATAATTTCACAGGCAAATAAAATTTCTCCCAGAGGAATCAAAGGTCTCAAACTCAGTGTACTTGTCCTCCTAGCTTAGTTTTGTGACAGATGATTTATATGGATATGGAAAAATGTATTTTTCTAAGGTCAGAATCGGGATATATAGGATGCTAATTCATGGAAATGATCTATTTTGGAATATGTAGTATATTTGTTTACCCTAATTACAAAGTACATATTTTAAACATAAAAGGTGGATGAAAGGCTTTCTATGTCCTCTTTCTTCTATGACAACTATTCTTATTATCAATATCCTTCCAGTGGAAAAATATATTTAAGATGCTGTTTTCCTAAAAACTCAAGACCAGGACATGGAAGTCTGATACTTTTATTAACAAAGTGTATTTTCTCGGGCAAGTACTGTTAATCTATTAAGTCCACTTTCCTCATATTTATTTTTGAGTATTTTGCATATGCCCTATTTAATTATGGCATTGACTTTGAGGTTCTGGTGATATTAGTAATACTAATGGTCATTCTGTATTGTGTGCCTACTATGTTATAGGTACCTTATGAATACTACCTATAACCTCACAACAACCCATTAAGATCAGTATCAACATCCTCATTTTCTAGCCAAGGAGCCATAGGGACATTAGGCAATCTGCCTAGCATTCCCTGGGCTTACATGGCAGAGTTGAAATTAAAATCACAGCCTGCATACACTATCTCATGCTTCCCTACTCTACCATACTGCCTCTCCATGATATAATGTCTGTGAAAGTTCAGCAGAAAAGCCAAAGCACTAGACAGATGCACAGTGGTATTACAGCCATTATAGTGATTAATAGGCAACATGAAATGCAGGACCTGACACCCATAGGTGATGTTGCCCTTTCCTTGAATGGGAGTTACACTATGCCATTAGACAGACAATTAATGTAAAATTTTTCAAAGGCAAATTTTGCCACTGTCTTTTATGCATGGCCTTGCTAGCTCTCCAGGAGAAGCAAAAAATAACAATGCTGATTGATTTCCCTTTGCCACTTGCTTCAAGTGGTTCCCATTTTAATGCCCTTCTCAATTGGGCCTTCATTGTCTTTTGAAGCTGCTGATATTTCAGCCTCCACACAGGCTGAGCAGTTTGGCTCCTCAGAAAGTTCAAAATGTCTGCACAGCAGGGAAAAAAGGTAATATATTTTCTAAAAGCTGTTTGGGTGATTCTATTAGAAGACATAACTCTTCCTGCTTTATACTTCAGTAGGCAAGAATCTGCCCATTCCTTTCACTCCCTTATTCCCCCTCTCTCAAAAAAGATAGACTTTTAATTGATGGAGATTCTCAGAGATTTCTGTGATCAAACTCAAGTATCACAATAACACAAGGTCATTTGACTTGAATAATTTTATACTTTATTATAGTCTAACCATGGATTTTAAAGTCTACATGGGGAAAAAATCTATCTTAAAAAGTATACTCATGATATTCCATGACAAAGTAGAAAGTTTACACAGAAGTTTTACAAAATGGCTTATAATGCACAATGGTGTTACCTAAATCTGGTCAATTATCCAACTCTGGTTTTCATCCCAAAATCTGGACTCAGTTTGTTTTCTGTGTCTTTTAATGAGTACAGCCTAGGTTATCTTTCCTGAAGATCTTTCCGGTGACTCTGGTGACTGTAGCTATTTTCTCTTTTTATGTTACTTCAACTTCATCGAGTATATACTATGCTCTACCAGGGGTTCTCAAACTGCGGCCCATGGGCCACATGAGACAGTGTAATTGCATTTGTTCCCATTTTGTTTTTTTACTTCAAAATAAGATATATGCAGTGTGCATAGGAATTTGTTCATAGATTTTTTTTTTTTAAACTGTGGTCTGGCCTCTAACGGTCTGAGGGACAGTGAACTGGCCCCCTGTTTAAAAAGTTAGAGGACCTCTGCTAGGCATTAGGCATCCAAAAAAGATGACTAGCTAAGATAGATGTGTAAATGCAAAGCTACCACTTTGCATTTACATTACCACGTTATATACTTGATTACTATTTATTAAACTGAGTTGTTAGGCTGAATTTCATTACACAAGCCCAAAGAACTATACTGCACTAGACAAACTCAAGGTACATTTAGGCTAAAACAGGAAACTTGATTGGTTTGGTGGATAGGGGGCTCATGAAGTTCCTATCTGTCCTCTTCTAACAAGAAAATCTAATTTAATTTATAAATAAATTGAGTTTTAAAAACTGTATTTGTAATAGGAAGAACAAAGACTTCATGCTTTATTAACTACTAGCAAATAAAGCAAAAAGGCAAAAAAAAAAAAAAGTCTAAGTTTAAGAAGGAGGAAAAAGTGAGTGGTCTGTTTTTTTCCTACGTCAAATCCAGGCAACATTTTGTAATAGGAATTTAATTAGCTATCAAATTTCTCCAAGTTCAGTTCTCTTGCTCAATTTCTTGTGGTTCTCTATGCCAATGCTCAGAAATACAGGTTCATTATTATTTGTTGGGCCATCACTAAAACAACCTATTGTGCTCTACCTAAATTTCGAGGTGCTTAATGGCATCAAATAATTATTTCCTAATCCCAATCAAGTTTATTATTTTATCACTATCAGTTAATATTTAAAAGATATATTTTTATTAAATTAATTTATGCCAATATATAAATGATTAATACCCCTTTCATGTTCCAGTGATAGTTTCTGTTTTAAAGATGAATGCCTATTCTCATAGAGGATAGCCTAGGGATGTCCAGTTAATGAGGTCAGAGACAAAGCTGCAGAAAGTATTATTTAACAGGAAGACAATATCAATTGAGCCCATTGCAATCTGGGACTTTGATCAAAACACTTTTCCATAGCTCATTTATTTATTCAACCAGAACATGCTATGTATGATATTGTGTGTTAGAAACAGAGTATGCAAAACAAATACCACCTATTTGTAACTTCATTTAAAGAATTTCACCTTTCAGTAGAGGAAATAGATCACTAAAATAATGAATGATAAGTGCTATGATAAAGATGTAAGTAGACATTTGGCATATATTTCAAAGGTTTTTCCTTCCAGATAACTTTTTCTGTATTCTTAGATTAAGATGAGTCCCAAAGGATGAATATGAGCAAGCCATATAAAGAGAAGTGGGGAATAGAAAGGTGTCAAACACTTTTTAGTCAAAGGCATTGTATAGGTCAGGGTCTCAGCAGGTAGCACACTCAAAAGAGTGATGGAAGAGATTTTAATGAAGGGACCATTTATGAACCTAAACGTAGGGTCAAGGAAAATCAGCAAGAGATGATTAAACATCTCAGGGTAAAGAAAAAGCTAGAAGTTGTTACTACCATTAGGCTTAATGGGACAAGAGGAAGCAACAATTACCTAAACCGAGGAAGACCTGGAGCGGTGGCTCTGAAGAGGAACATGGTCTTTCTTCATCAGAGAAACAACAGCCATTGCCAGACCATGGCCCGTAGGGAAGAAGCCAGGGAATAAACATCCTGACTTCCAACTCCTCTACCCCTCTGATCTAGAGTTTCCCATGGGCAGAAGCCAACACAAAGCCAAAAGGTATGAAAACCCAGCTCTTCCGAAGCCAAAGAAGGATGAAGAGTAAAACAAGGGGGGACAAAAATAGAACAACCAACACAGACACAGAGAAAAAAATTACTGTGCATGTTCTGTTGCTGGAGTGTAAAGTCTAAGAGAGTGGCAAGAATAAAAGACAACTGTGAACCTATGACTTACGTGCCTGGGACCTCTGCATAGATTTCATCACCATTTGAATGAAGCTTATAACATTCCACAAAAACCAACCAGGACCAAAACCCTCTTCTGGTTCTCTAGATTTACAGATGATTTTAGAAGTCCTGATGAGGAGGAAGAGGTACTTGCCTGAAAGCAAACACAACAATTTGTGTTTGAAAAATGATGACTATTTGAACTAAGGCAATGGAAATGAAGTTGCTAAGGGAGATCAAGCTTTGAACAATGTCTTGGAAATGATATCATCAAGGATTACTGATTGAAATGTGGGAAATTAATAGTCAAGTAGCAAAAGGGACTACCAGATTTCTGTTTGTATTCATCATAAGGAAGAAACTTCTAGTAATCGAATGAAAATGCCAGGAAAAAAGGAGGCTTTTTAAAGGCCCAATTGCACAGATGCAGCAAAGAAATGATACTCAAGAATAATGAATATGACAGGCTGGGTAGAAATTTGGATTGGGATATAGATTTCAGAAGCCTCATCAAAGGCAATGCGCAATATGCACATTAGAACTGCCAGTAACTTGGAAATGGTGGTGTGGAAGAGCCTATGAAAGAAAGAAAAAGTAGCCTCCCAATATAAAAAGGAAGAGAATGAGGATGGTGAAACACTGCTGGACATGTCAATTAGAAAGTCATTGGTAGTTGTGTGTGGTGGCTCATACCTGTAATCCTAGAATTTAGGAAGGCTGAAGTGGGAGGATCACTTGAGATCA
The DNA here is from genome assembly GCF_027406575.1 of Nycticebus coucang. NCBI lineage: Eukaryota > Metazoa > Chordata > Mammalia > Primates > Lorisidae > Nycticebus > Nycticebus coucang. Next base: position 157,915,444 of record NC_069781.1, read on the forward strand.
GGAGTTCTAGACCAGCCTAGGCAACAGAATGAGATCCTGTCTCTTAAAAAAAAAAAAAGAAAGAAAGAAAACAAAACAAAACAAAACAAAACAAAAGGAAAAAAATTAGCCAGGCATGTAGCTGTAGTCTCAGCAACTCTGGGGCCTGAGGCAGTAGGATTGCTTAAGCTCAGGAGTTTGGGGTTCTGTGAACTATGATGATGCCACTGCACGCTAGCCCAGGCAACAGAGTAAGACCCTGTCTCAAAAAAAGAAAGCCATTGGTGACCTTAATATTTTGATAAAAATGATAAATTTTAACAAGGTCTTGAATATTTAAAATTGCAATGGAAATTGAGATTTCCATATTAGGTATATGACTGTTTTAAATTGAATTTCGAGATTGCAGTACAGTTTACATCTGAAGTATAAATGTTTCTGTAGTCTATCTCTAGGATTATAAACTCACAACATTGTAGGAAGCAACTAGAACATATTTATAGAGTATATGATTTCTTATTATAACAATTATTATTATTACTAGAAAGCAGTCAGAATGGAGAAGTGACTTATCCAAAATACTGCAGATAGTAAGTGGAAGGCAAGATTTAGAACTGAGAAAAAAAAAAATGGAGACTTTACCTTCTTTATGTTTACATGGATGGAGCTGGAAAATATTATTCTTAGTGAAGTATCTCAGGAATGGGAAAAAAAGTATCCAATGTACTCAGTACTACTGTGAAACCAATTTATAATCACTCACACTTGCATATGAAAAATGAAACACAACTTTAGTCTATGATGAAGAAGGGAAGGAGAGGGCGAGGGATGGGGAGGGGGTGGGAGGGATAGTAGGGGATAGTAGGGGGCCCACAACTATGGAGCACATTGCAAGTACAAGTTGGTTCTATCATGTGTAGAACACAAATGTCCTAATGCTATAATTGGGTAAATGAGATGAAAGCTATACTGATTAGTATGATGTAAGCACTCCAATTTGTACAAATAATCAACACACTGAAATGGGCATAAATGTATTTATGATATATGTACAAAAGACAATTAAAAAACGATTTAGAACTGAGGACCACATTCCTAAATGTACTCACCATAATTCCCACTCATCCTTAATCTTTATTTCAAAATCAACTTAGGTTTTACTAGTCAATTCACTTCTCTGGCTCTGCTTCTGTTTCTCTTTCTCTTTGTGATATTAGTGTGTATTCTGTACTTTTATTATAAATAAACCTTTTTTTTTTTTAGTTCTTTCACTTTTCACAAGTTTTCTTTCACTTTTCACATATATACTTATTATAATAGAAATATGGCGCTTTCCCACTCTTTTCTACCTTGGCCACTAAATCCCTGGACAATGTTCAATTGCTTATTATTGGGATCAAGTAGTGGTTAAGACTGTGGGTTCTAAATTTATGGGTTCAAATCCTGGCTCAGCCACTTGATGGCTATTTAATATTAAGTGGTACTTAATTGCTCTGTGCTTCTCCATCTGTGTAGTAGGGTCAAGACATTAAATCACCATAACTGTGGGAGGATTAAAAAGTAAATGTATGTAATTAACACAGAATAATGCCTGACTCTTCTCTCCCCACAAAAATCAATAGATATTTATTTTTTTCTGTAATAGCATAGGTGGTAGTACCAGCAGTAATACTATTACTGTATCATGTAATAATTCAAATAATTGCTCAAGCAAATAATCCACATTTCCTAAATAAATAACACCCTGCCATGCCAAATAGTTCATATTCCAAGCAGACTTTGAAAGGGTCCAAAGTAGATGAACATTCATCCAGCCATGGCTTTGAGGTGAAGGAAAAAAAGATACAGATCATGGCAAACAAAACTGAATTTCTATTGTTACTATTATTAAAAGATTGGAATTGCATAATGATATTTATGAGCTTCTGTACCCTTCCTCAACCACAGAGGAATCTATAGGTCTAGGTCAGTAACCAGGGGATCACCACTAAGTACATCCCTCTCTAAATGTGAAGCTCTTTGTTCATAGGGGGTAAGTTTTGCTGACTTTGTGTGGTTCTTGTTCAGGCTGGCTAATACTAAAATCCCAGGCAGCTAAAATGTGATTATCTGCTTAACACCCTTTTCAATAGAAAGTTTGTGTTGAGCTTTGAAGTCTATGTTCATGCCTTCCTAAGCCTTATCATTCATATCAGTGAAGACAGGATGTAAGTGGCAATGGTATTAAACCATTTTAATGCGTGAAAAATTAATCTTCATATCTTTTCACTTGGCATGATATATTTGATAGCTTATCTGCACTGACCAAAGATGAGCTGTGACTGAGCTTCTATTGCTCCACATCTTGTGGGTACATAAGGGTTTCTGCTGGAGAAACTGTCAACTAAAAATGCAAAAGATGACAGTAAACCTTCCTGCTTGGTACTGGAGTTTGATCATTGTATACTTTGTGTGAAAAGATAAACTCTGCTTTATACCTAATTTTTCTTACAGATTATGTCTAGGCCAAAAGTGATTTATGTTCTATCATTTAAATATTTGATAAAATAGAATAAGCATAGAAAATAGCCAGAAAAAGTGGGGACAGAGAGCTCTAGAGGATTCCATTCAGAACAGATCATAAACTCTTTAGAAGAGAAAATGCAATGCAATCTTTCCAAAAATGTGTTCCTCAAAGCCCAATTCTTTCAGAGTATGGGCAGGGGGAACCATGATGAAATAAGTTTGAGACACAGTATAGTAATTTTCTCCTCTTAAGTGACAAAAAGAAGGGCTATGTTTACCATTGCTATTTTCAACCCAAAACACCTATCTAAATTTTTTTAAAGAAACACTGATTGATATCTCATGAATCAATCTAGAGTTCTTTTAAACACACTTTGTCAATTGCTTAAATTGAGAAAGTCTTTAGTTTGTGGTGAAGTAGGAAGTCACTGCCTCAGATTTTTACGTCCTTCAGTAGCTTGTTCTAGGAAACCTCTCAATGACAAAGTTTTTCTACATTGATCTCCATTTGGTTCAGTACTTGATATGTGTCCTTCATCAGCAAGAACTCTGGAAAAAACAACTAAAATGGGGCATGCACCCTCTCTGAACTAAAAATGTTTAAAATTTAGCTTAGAATTAATCTACCTTGCGTATTTGAAGCTGATGTTTTATAGTAATAGCTCTAAATTTGCTCTAACATTTTAAGAAGTCTGAGATACCTTCTTGACTAAGAGTGAAAGGGGTAAACTTTCACTCTTATAGCAAACTTTATTGGTGATTGTGTGGTTAAGCATGACCTAGAAGGTATAAAAGGGTTTAGAGTCACTGGGATGGTGGGCAGCTATGGTGAAGTTGTAGACAAACACCTAAGATTATTCTACAACTCAGCCTTCTCTCCTAGTTTTGAGTGGTGTGCCCAGAGGTCTATTATTACATTGCTCCAATTATCAGCATCTGTAAAGGAGGGATATCACTTCCTATCTTAGAATACCTACTCAGGGACTGCCTGCATTATGCTTGGCACATGCAGGCAGTCCCTGAGTTACAAATATCCAACTTATATACAACTCGTACTCATGAACAAAGGCTATTGTAGCTTTTGAGTTCCAGAGTTACAAACATCCAACTGATGTACAACTCATATTTACAAATGGAAGCTATTAGGTAAATGTACCTGTTCCAACTTGCATAAAAATTCAACTTAAGGACAAACCTAGAGAACTTATTTTGTTTGTAACCTGGAGACTGCCTGTACAGGTGCTTATCAAACACCACTTACTTAGTCTTTTTTTTCCCCTTCACAGCAGTGATTGTCAGTTGGGAGCACCACCCCTTCCCACCTCCAGAGGACATTTGGTAATATTTGTAGATATTTTTGGTTGTCTCCCTGGGAAGAAGTGCTATTGGGATCTGGTAGGGGAGAGGCCAGGGATGCTGCTAAATATCCTACACATATAGCTGCCACCACAGCAGGTAATTATCTAGCCCCAAATGTCAACAGTGCTGAGACAGAGAAATTCTGTCCTTCAGTTTCGTACTGAAGCACTGTCAGGTTCCTCTGCTGCTAGATTTAGTTGTGGCGGCACAGATCAGTGCAAGTAGAAGCATGTTTTATGGAAAGAAATACTATTTTGGAGACTAGAGGCATTCAAGACTGTGAAAGTGCAAAGTCTGAATAATGTATTCACTTTAATCATATAAAGTTAGCTGTAATAAATATACTGTTTACTTACAAACCAAAGTTAGTGACAAAGAAAACCTCCCTGAAAGAAAAAAGACCAGAAAATGTTTTGCAGACCTGGAAAGTTAAAAATACTGAACTACTTTTCACCTTTCTGACCATTAGATATGTTTATTTCCCTCTGGAATTGGGGAACCCAACACTTGGGTTTCAAGATAAAGATCTACAATATTGTATATGTAAGCTGTGTTTTTTCCTTCAAGAAAATTGGGTGCTATTATATATGCCATAGAGTTTTGGGGACATTTTGGTTTCCAACACAGATACATTCATAACAGTACTTTGAGTACTATTAAGTACTTTGAGATGGCATAGACCCTATTATACAATAGTGATCAGGGATTAAAAAAGAGGAAATGTGTGTTTGTGCATAATGTGCAGATGTGTGATTTCTTCTATGTGCACAAGTATACATCTTTTGGAGATGGTGTATTATTAAATTTGGCTGTAGATCACTTCAGCAATGATTTGAAAAACCTTTAGGAAGGACATGGATTTGTTTTTTAAAAAATATGGCCATTTGCAAGCAAAAATAGAGAGCCCCCCTTCAGGCACATTTAGGTTTCCGATGCCAGTAAGGCAGAGATACAGGATATTGGTTTCTCTTAGAATTTTGAAATTTACATAGAGTTTAAAAGAAACTAAAGTAAGAATCAAGGTGAAAGAAAAAAGTAGAATTGTTAATAGGTAAGTATTGCTTATGAGGAGGTGTTTCTTTTGTGAATTGATAGATACACAGAGAAGCCCCAAGGTACTCACACATGAAATGAAAAACAAATGTAGGTGTTTTCTTTTTTTTTTTTTAAACTTTATTTTTTTTATTTTTTGGCTGGGGCTAGGTTTGAACCTGCCACCTCCAGCATATGGAACCGGCGCCCTACTCCTTGAGCCACAGGCACCACCCACAAATGTAGGTGTTTTCAAGGAGGGTAAGAAGGCCACATGATCCAGCAAACCACCTTTCACTTAGTCCCTGATTATATGAATGAAATGAGGCGATGTGTTAGAGTCCTCAAAACCTGGAATATAGGTTGCTTGAATATGGGCATTAGTGGTGTTCTCAACCTCCAGCAAGGAAAACTTATTCTATACCGTTTATTTGGATTTCAGTGTGTTTTTAAACCAGCTGTTCCCTTTTGTTCTTTCCTTTGCTTGTGAGAGCTGAAGTTCCAATAAATGGAAATGTATTCACTTGAGCCCTGGATGTAGTGACTTTAAGATTATTTTAACATTAGTTCTTTATTATTCTAGCTTTGGGAGCTTGGAAAAATTACTCTTTCAATGTCTCATTTCTTTATCTGTAAAATGGGGCTTTATTAATAGTGGTGATCCCATAGAATGGTTTATGGGAATTAAACGTGAAGCTCATAGGAGCACAATGTTTGGCACATAAGAATGGGGACGCATATTAATTGTGGTGGCCATTCTTGTTAATATTACTTTTAGTATCATTACTATTATGACTTCTAATTACCCTCGTATATGGGACACTCAGTGTCACCCAAATATCACCAAACATTTGTTACGATACTATGACAATAACAAAATTTCCTAGGCATTGAAATTTAGAGAGATGATAAAACAATCTGTTATTACAGAACTTGCAGCTAGGGATGGGGGCAGGCTGGCATGATAGCATTATGCTACACATATATGGCTGTCATACCAGGCCAACAGCAAAGAGGGGTATCAGCAGTGACTTTTTCCAGCACCTTTCAGTATCTCTTATCCTTCAGATACTGTAGGAGCCTTATACTAGTGGATCAACACAGCACATGTGTGGTGAAGTAGAGCTATCCCAATCTGCCAGGGGTGTGCTATTTCTGTATTTCCCAAAGCTAGTGTTGTCAGATTTAACAAATAAAAATACAAGACACCCAGTTCAGTTTAAATTTCAGATACACAGCAAATAATTTTTGGGGGGGTATAAGTCCCATGTAATATTTATGAAACACTAAAAAAATTATTTGCTTGAAATTCAAATTTAAGGAGCCATCCTAAGAATAAATATTGCCTGGAAAGAATTCAAAGATGCCCCAATAATTTGAGCTAAATCTGTGGATATTCAAGAAAATTCCTACTCTGTGGAAGTTTTTGTACTCAGGGCTCAGGATACAGAGTCCTCCATCCAAATCAGCTTATCCTCCAATGAGGTAGTCAAGAGAATGAGAGAGAATCATGGGTAATGTGGCCAGGGTGAGTTCTCCTCCTATTTGCCCTGCCCTTGCCCTGATCTGCCAACTATAGCTACAGGATGCTGCACGGTGCTTTCCCAGATCTGAGGTCCATTGGCTTAAGGCCGGACTCTTCCACAAGATCATGTTGCTTCTCTCCCACTACTTCAGATTGCATCTTCATTGTGTCTCCAGCTACCTCCAGAGGCTTATGATGCTCCAGGATCCACAGGCCCTTATGTATGGGGTGGGTATCTCCCCAGCCCAGGAATAGAGCAGCTTTCTTTTCTTGCACCACCTCTACTCCATTTGGCCTCCCAGGTACTCTCTCACCCATGTAGCTCTCCATATTAAATTTCCTCTGCTTTAAATGTTCTCCTTCAGAGAAGTCTCTATTTTCCTGGTTGGGGGCTAAACATTGCAGCATTATAACTGTGATATGGAGAGGATAACTGAAGGGAGCTAGCTTTTTTAACTGGGAGGGAGTGGAATAAGTTCTCCTGAAAGACATTAAGCCTGAATTCAGGATCCTAATAATTGTTTTCATTTATTCATTTTAGGATGTTCCAGGTACTATGCTAAATGTTTGTGATGGTTAATTTTAAGTAACTTGACTGGGCCATGAGGTGCTCATATGTCTGGTCAAACATTATTCTGGGTATGTCTGTAAGGGTGTTTCTAGATGGCATTAGCATTTGAATCTATGGGCTCAGCATTGCCCTGTCACATGTGGGTGGGCCTCATCCAATCAGTTGAAGGCATGAATAGAATTCCAAAGGCTAAGTAAGACGGAATTTCTTCTATGTGACCGTCTTTGAGTTGGAATATTGGTTTTTATTTTCCCTCATCTTTGGACTTGAACTACATCATCGGGTCTCCTGGTTCTTAGGTTTTTAGACTTGGTTTGGAATTACACCCCTTGACTCTCTTGGATCTCCATTTTGTTGACAGCAGATCTTGAAATTTATCAGTCTCCATAAATGTATGAGTTGGTTCCTTATAATAAATCAATCTCTTTTTTTCTGTCACCCTCTCTGTCTATACAAACACACACACACACACACACACACACATACACGCTCTATAAACATACAGGAAAATCCTGACTAAAGCAGTGTTCTTTACACCTTATTTCATGTAATCTTCAGAAATATTCCTTCAAAATGCTATATTTAATCCCAATTTATATGAAAAAATAAAGCTTAAGAAAGATGAGACATTTATCCAAGATCAGGCTGTAACAGTGAGAGTACAGATTTTCTTAGCTCCCCAAAATATGTTCTTACCAATCATCATATAGGAATGAGTCATAAGTCATGCTTGCTGGGAAAGGCACATCAGGCAGGAGGCTGACTAAATCCAATGTACATCCAGATCTACTGTCACATCAGTAAGCGACCTTCATCTTCCACTTTCTCTCTCTCTCCACCCCCATGGCTGAGTTCAGGGTATGACTAGGATGCTTGTAGTGGAATAGGATAGATAGGGGAGTAATCAACCAGGATGTCCACAGTTTACTTTACTTTAATGGGCATATGCTTGGCAACAAAAGCATAACTACAGCCTCCCAGAGACCCTGAAGTTCCTATGTCTGCTAGGGAAAGGGAATGAACCTGCTTCCCAATGGTGTCACTCAAGTAAACTGAGAATCAAAACTATTTGTTTTTTAAACATTAATACTTACATTTTTGACTCTCAAATTGTAAGCGAGATATATCTATTCTTTTGTAAGCCCAATCATACATTTAACTTATTTTACAAATTATTTATTGAATACCTACTATTTTTGAAATCATGCATGCATTATACTCTTTTCTTTCTTTTTTTTGGCCAGGGCTGGGTTTGAACCTGCCACTTCCGGCATATGGAGCCAGTGCCTTACTCCTTTGAGCTACAGGCGCAGCCCACATTGTACTATTTTCATTGAGTCAGGTGGTTTGAGACATTAGGTTCCTATAGGACTGCTCAGAAAGTATCCAGCCATGTAATATGAAAAATAGAGACATACATGTCTGGATACTTTCTGGAAGCTCTCATATAATCTAGATCTTACCACGGTATATTCAAGCAATTGACTTTGTCATCCTTCCAATTCCCTTTGGCTACCCAATTAAATAGGTCAGCTACTAAACTCTGATCAGATATTAAAATATTGTGTTCTTTTTCAAGGCCTTATCAAAGATTTAGTATATCTTTCTAAATGAATTAGTAGTCATCCTTTGAAAGCATCTGCTCAAAGATGGAGTGTTATCTGTCAAGCAGTGGGAGCAACTGGTGATTCAAAGATTAAAAAAATAAGTAAGGTCCAAGGCAAATAAAATTGTAGCAATAAGAAAGGCTTCAGATGGTTAAGTAGTTCAGACAATATGGCAATATTTTTGTGGACTAAAAAGGTTTTTTTTTTAAAGTATAACATGGTGAATCATTACTATGGTGCCCAGAACTGTGTTGATTGTTTTATCTAATTCTGTAACTATTTTATTTATACTTGCTTGCTACTTACTATTCACTATCTACCCAAAATAAAATGCCCTTTCCAGGTTCTTCTAAATAATAGTTTATGGAAAAGAGAAAGGCTTGAATTATATGGATGTACCATCTTTTTTCTTTTTTTTTTGAGATAGATTCTCACTTCATTGGTCTAGGTAGAGTGCCATGCTGTCATAACTCACAGCAACCTCAAACTCTTGTTCTCAAGTTATCCTCTTGCCTGAACTTCATGAGTAGGTAGAAATACAGGTGCCTGCCATAACGCTCAACTAATTTTTCTATTTTTAGTAGAGAAAGGGAGTCATTCTTGCTCAGGCTGGTCTCAAACTCCTGAGCTCAGGTGATTCACTGGCCTTGGCCTCCCAGAGTTCTAGGATTACAGGTGTAAGTATTGGAAGTACTGTGCCTGGCCTCATCTTCTTTTTGCAAAAATACATTATATAACCTAATGAGATTAATTTTTAATTCATTCACTCAGTTAAAGAAAACAAGGACTCCTTATGGTGAGTTAGAGACCAAAGACAGAAAGATGCTTACTTCATGAGACCTTCCCTAAGGAGATCCTAAACTATTGGTAAAGGTACTTATAAACAGATGGTGATGACAAGACACACTGTACCGATCGAGGGGTACACATGCGTGATGGTGGCACAAAGAAAGCTGATTTACTTAGGCTTTGAGGGGTGGGCAGCAGAAGCACAAGGAAAGCTTTATCTTTGAGGTTACTCCTGAGATGCACCTTTAAAGATGATGACTTATTAGACAGATTTTTAGGGAAATCATTTCTCAAACTGAAGTGAGAAATAATAGACTTTTGTTTCATGTTTACGTTTTGAAGGTATCTTGTAAATCAGGACGTGGTGGGAGATGAAGTTGAAAAGAAGCATGTTAGCAACCAAATACTAAAAAGTTTTGTGGGTCATTATAATACTAAATTGTTTCGACATCCCGTTGAACAGTAATACATCTCTTATTTGGTGGTCCATAAAATTCCCCATTCAAGCCAGTGAGTAATTGCCAGCCCTTGAAGAATGGGGATCACAGTCCTCCCAGTGGTGCCTGTGTTTAATTCTCCAAGCCTGATTTTTGGTTAGTATTTCCAAGTTTCTGTGTAAACCCTTGTTACTCAAAGTGTGGTTTGCATACCAGCAACATTGACGTGCTGTTTAGCTTGTAGCTGACTGATGTCAGTCCAGATTGTCAGAAATGCATCATCTTATTTCCCGTTTCAGACCTGTTTAATCAGGCTGAATTGTAACACAATTCTCAGATGCGTCATATACACGTTGAAGTTTGAGAAGCCCTGGAAAAACCAACTCAAAATAACTCAGATATTAAGTATTATTATTTTTGCTTGTTGGTAATAGACAACAAAAAGCCCCTGATCTTAGAAATACATAACTCCTCAGAAGACTCAGATCACCTGAAAAATGGTTAAAAATGATAAAATCCATCAAAAATGTTGATTATGAAATATGGGCAATGGATATAGCAGAACAATCTCAGTGGCTCTGTAATGATCAGTTTCTTTGAGAGAAGAGTAGCAATTTACTGAAGTTTAATTTTCCATTTCAAGTTGGCCATCCTTATTTATTTTCTGGTGTATACACATCAGCAATCAGTTACAAGAACAGAAAGATTATCCTTCTCCTTAAGAGTTTTTTCTTTCATCACCATGGTTCTTTAAGAGCCAAATTTGCATGATGACCCTAGAGCTGGTGGTCTTACGCTATGACTTCTAAATGAGGAGCTGTCACACATAAAATTGTTGCCTTCCTAAAAGCTTTACGGTTGGGCACAAGTGTCTTGTTTGTCAATACATGGATAGTGTGTCTGCTGCTTAGTTCTAATTGCAAGCAATTTCCCACTGTGAAATAACTAATTGGACCAATGCATAAATTAATCTACGGGTGCCATTTTTTATCAAAACTTTCTAGCTACAGTAAACAAGACAGTGTGGCACTGACACAAGATAAAAAATTAGAAGCATGAAGAAAATTAAAATGTCTAGAAATACACTCATTTATATATTACGTATAGTCAACTGATTTACCAAAATGGCCCTTCTGTGTAATAAATGGTGCTGATGTCAACGATGAGATCAATTAGAGCTCAAATACATGGGATGAGAAGGAAAATCATCCCTGAATGTCAGGAAAATCTTTAGAGAATCTGGAAAAAAAAGACTCTTTTAACAATGTTTTCTTTGCCTTAAATAAGTACTAAAATGGTCCAAAACCTGCAAAATTTAACAGCATGTTGGAGTTTAGTCTCGAACTTGCCATTTTTCCTGTTTTCACCTTGTGTTTTTCACTTTGTATTTCCTCGTTGCTAAATTTCTGCCCTGTTTCAGCCCAGTTTTAAGTTTAGCTGTCCAAGTGTCCACTCTGGTTCTTCCCAGTTTGCTTGTCAATAACTCTCAAAGCACACCTTTCTCCTCTTGATTTTATGTTGCTGCACATCACCCCATCTAATCTGGAATTCATGCCCAAAATTCTGACTAATCTTTCACATACCTGACATTATCATTAGGTCCCTTAGGGTTGAGATATACACTGCGTTGAAAGTTCATCTGGGGCTTCAAAGTGTGAGAGTAGATGACTGTAGTATAAATCTGTCCTAATTTTATAGGTAATATCCTTGGGGAATGAATCTTTGTGACTCTAAGAATATGTATGTGGTAGATGGTGTTGTTATCGTAAATAAGTTTTTTTCTGAAAACAGGACTACACAGCCTCACCCATTGCTGTGGTGGTTACAATCTGTGGGAGAAGTGTTACTTCCCTGTTCCATCATTAGGCTTTGTCCTATGACTTGCTTTGGCCAATAAAATGTAAGCAGCAGTAACATATGCCAGTACCAAGTAGAAACTTTGGATCATTTATAAGAAAAAAATGTTTTGTTTTTTTACTGTCTACCTTGAAGATAGCATGTCCCATATAGAGGTGCCCCTTCAGTCTAAATCCTAGAATAGAGAAGATCTGACTCTAAATCCTAGAGTAATAGTCTATCCACAGCTGAAATCACACGAAGTGGAGAAATAAAATTTTGCTACTGTTAGCTAAGATGTTGAGGCCAAATCTAACTAATACAGGGAGTTCTGAGTGACCCCATCCCAACACCAGGTCGGAGACTCAACATACAACCCAATATAGATCAGTCAAGCATTGTATCTTTCATTGGTTGGAGAATGGAAATTGGAACATATATCAGGTTGGTGGGATATAATATGGAAACTCCTGTTGGTACTGCTTAAAATCAGCACTTATTTTTATTTAGGAGTTACTGAAAAGGTATTTTGTAAACCTAGAGTCTAGAGGCCATGATGAAGGGAAAGGCTGGCTGAATGTGAAATTTATACAACAGAATTTAGAGTCAAGATTTGGTGGGTAAGAATGACAAATTCTAGATGAGACAATTATTCAAAACTTTGACTGTAGTCTATCCCAGAGCTTAGCAATTAAGGATTCTGACCAACAACATAAGGTGTGTGTGTGTGTGTGTGTGTGTGTGTATAATCAAATGAGGTACTAATTGGCAAATTATAACCATCACATGTGTGGATAATATATCTTTTTTTAAAGTTCAGCTTTAATTAAACCATATTTTATAAACTGTAAAAGGAAACAAACAGGACAAAGTTTTTTTTGAGAATATCAAATTCTTACTATCACGGTAGTCTTCTTATTAAAGTTTATTTTCCTCTGATGTTTAATAATAGTATAGTTTTGAAAGTACATAAAAAAAGAAGAGAGGAAAAATAAAGGGCCTACATTTATTCGTTGCCTTAAGTTTATGCTTAAGCTTATTCAGCTGTATAAAGATAAATAATTTAGACATGGAATATGAAATGGAAACATTCTGTGTCCAAAATTGATGATGGGATCAATTATATTCCATCATATATATTTCCAGAAAGACACTGAGGGTAAGGTATGATCAATATGTTTTTCCTAGTATATATTGGGCCCTAATATTTATATGAAATATATAATAAATTCTTTTTAAAAATGTCAAACTTTTTTTTAACATTTCAAAACAAGCACCACCAATTGTATTAATAAATGGCCTTAAGCTAATTCTGTAGATGATTTGGTAAAAGTGTTTTTCTTTCAGTACTATGTAGATAGTTTAAAGTACAGTATATGGGGGGGATGAGAAAAGTTAAAAATCTAACTTATTAACTTAGTTGCCTTACTTTCCTTTTCTGATTCAATTAATGCTAGGCTAAATACTCTTAATTTTACTTTCCAAATATGCACATTCCTACAACTATTAATACAAACAGTTTGGTCTCAGTTAATGTAACAATCATTACCCACTTTGACTGGGATATCAAGATATTGGCGGTGTGGGGGAGTTTCTAAATTTTAATAATCTAGATAATTGCTTCAACTCTCAGCCTTGCTGAAGAATCTAGTCATAATTAACCAATTAAATCACATCAGCAGTTCACTTTTCTCTAACTGTAGAATTCAGAGGGATGAAAGAGAAAGAGAGAGAGAGTCTGGAGACTCTAAACATGAATGTCATTCCATTACAGAACCTTATTAAATGCATTTAAATGTTTTAATTTCTATCACTCTGTTGTTCATAATGAACTCTGCAGGGATTGAAAATTAATTTTTATTCTGAGATTTTTTTTCCTTTGAATAGCAAAGAGCATTCCTCTTGAATTTGCAGTAGATAAATGAAACATACTTTACTATCACATCAAGCCAGTTCCCTGGGGAGATAACTGTCCAAAATTCATGGTATCTTTGAATCAATTTAATTACATCTTGCTGGATGTAAAATAATATGTAAGAAATTGTTTGTTTAACTTTGTTGATTCCATAGTATTTTTCATAGAATTAAGTTATGTGCCATTCAAGTAAGATTGATTGTTCAATTAGGCTGAGACTCAGGGTGAATGGAAATATATACTAAGAGATGGTTTTGAAAAGAAAAGTTCAGAATATAAACCTTTTTGAAGGCTTTGTGCAAAGACTTAACATTCAGAGACAATTAGGGTACCTAATAACAAAATAACTAAAATTAATTTAGTTCTTACTAGTGCCAGATACATGTTATATACTTTAAACATATTAACTCAATTAATGTTCCCAGTAGATCCTTCAGTAAGTAATAAGTTAAATTCACAGAGTCAGACATCAGCCCATTACATACTTTCCAAATGATAAAACTTGAATTTGTACTATCACATTTTATAGTCTATATTTACCAGAGAAAGGGAGTCAGAAGGGCCAATTTGCACTCTAATATTTTGGTGGTGGTTAACAGAGCTGGATGAGGGGAATGAAGGATAATTGAGTATCTGGGATTCTGAAGGACGAGGAGGATGAAACCAATTCTGGGATGGATCTGTGACTGGGGAGGTGTGAAAACCCGAGAAAGGAGGAATGGCCGTGACTGCACTTAGTGGGACTGCTGCTCTTATCAGCGCCCTTCAGGACTGAGAGCAGGACCAGCAGGAAATTTTCCATTTTGATGTAGACCTTATCTTCTTTGCCTTTCAAAAGTCCATATTGTCACCATCTGAAAAGACATTTGCCACTTGTGTTCTTTTAATCCAATTTATCAATCGGCCAGTTATCATGAAGTCCCTACCTGCAATGTCATCTCAGAAACTCATCGGTAACACTCTCCACAAAACTTGTCAAAGGATTTTCCTGGATGTGTTCAGATGGTAATGTGATCTATGTCCATCATGGTATTAATATGGCATATTAACATTAATTGAGGTTTGAGTGCCAAATTAACTTCATATTTCTGGGATAAGCCTGACACAGCACAGTGAATAATCGTTTTTATAAGTTGCTGAATTCATTTTGTGATTAAGTATTTTCGTGCTTATGTTCACAAGGAATACTGATTTTCTTTTGATGTCTTTGTTTGGCTTTAGTGAAAGCTAATACTTTCATAGAATGAGTTTAAAGTTTCCCTTTCCTCTCTATTTTTGAAAGAATTTGTGAATGATTGGTATTTTCTTTTTGAAATAAAGTTAAATCTATATGAGAAGATTTTAAATGACCAATTCAAATATTTACATATTATTGTTCTATTTGAATTATCTATGTTGTCTTAAGACTGGTAATTGCCATTTTTTAGAAATTTGTTCATATCATCTAAGTTGTTCAAGTTGTTGGCATAAAGTTGCTCATAATAGTTCCTTATAAAGTTTTAATTTCTGTAAGGTCAATGATGATATTCTTTCTTTGATTTCTAATTGGGTAATGTGAGTTTTCTCTCTTATGTGCTTGGTTGATTTAGGTAAGAGTGTCACTTGGTCATTTAAAAAACAATTTTTGATTTCATTAATTTTTTCTGTTATTTTACTATATTTTATTTCTTTGATTTTTACTATGATCCTTATTATTTCCTTTCTTCTACTTGCTTTAGGTTTAGTCTGCTTTTGTTTTTCTTGTTTCATAAGGGAGTTGTTGATATGTTTATTTTCTTCTTATAGGTATGTTTAATGCTATAAATTTTGTTTTGTGATGAGTCATTTTCTATTGATGTTTTCAAGATTTTCTCTGTTGGATTATGATGTGTCTAGGAAGGGATCTTTTTATGCTTATCCTACTTGGGGCTTATTGAACTTCTGGGATCTGTAGATTAATCTTATCCACCCATTTTGGAAGATTTTGAGGCATCACTTTTTTTCATCCTGTTTTCTTACCCCTGTATTTGTCTTCTGGAATTCCCATTACATGTATTCTGGTATGCTTGATATTTTCCCACAAGCCTCTGAAGTTCTGTTCATTTATCTTCAATCTTTTTTTCTCATTGTCATTCAAGTTGGATGTTTTCTACCGAATCACTTTGAGTTCACTGATTGTTCTGCCGTGTCAAATCTGCTATTGAGCACCCCCTAATTTTTTCTTCAATTACTGAGTTTTCAACTCCTGAATTTCTATTTGTTTTTAATATGATATTTAACTCTTCATTGAGATTCTTTTTTCTTTGAATTACTCTCATTATCTTTTACTTTAATTATTTAAACATAATTTTATTTAGTTCTTTGAACATATTTAATAGCTTTTTTGAAGTCATTGCTAGATCCATCATCTGAGAACACTTAGAGACAGTATCTGTTGACTGCTTTATTTTTTTCTAAGAATTTATTTTGCCAAATACTAAGCATTTTGAATAATATATTACAACATCTCTGAATTCTGATTTTTTTTCCTTTTGAGAATTGTTGCTCTATATTTTAATAACTTGCCTGAACTAAAACTGTGGAGTCTGTCTTCTCTGTAATGTGTGGCACTGATGCCTCTGATGAGTTTTTCTTTGCTTGTCTTTTTTTGTCAGATTAATACAAGGGTACAAATGATTAGGTTAAACTTTTGTGTTTGTTAGGTAAAGTCCAAGTTGTAGTTGAGCCCTTCAACTAGGATGTGTGCCCTGTACCCCTACATTGTGCCCTGTTAGGTGAGAGCTTACCAAACCCCCATACTCCTTCCCACACTTGAATTTAATTGGTTTTATCTCCCATGTGGGTGTGTTGTTGTTCAGCTATCAGTTTCATATTGGTATTGAGTACATTGGATGGTTACTTTTTAAATTTTTTTTTCAGTTTGGCTTCTTAGGGTTTGCTCCTATGTCTGCTTAGCTTTGTTATCAGCCCAATGTTGTTCAGAGGTTATGTTCAAATACTTTGAACCAGCAAGCATTCTACCAAGTGAGAACAGATTTGTGGGTTTAGGAATACACTGAAAACTTCAGGCTACATTTAAGTCTGGTTTCACCAGGACTTTATTTTTTTTTTAAAGACAAAGTCTTGCTGTATTGCCCCAGGTAGAGTGCAGTGGTGCCATCATAGCTCACTGCAACCTCAAACTCCTGGGCTCATGAAATCTTCCTGCTTCAGCCTCCTGAGGGTCTGAGAATACAAGCACATGCCACCATGTCCAGCTAATTTTACTTTTTTTTTTTTAGAGATGGAGGTTTCACTCTGACTTAGTGAAACCTACTGACTCAAACTACTGACCCTAAAGCAATCCTCCTATTTCAGCCTCCCAAAGTGCTAGGATTATGGGCATGAGTCACTGAATCTGGCCTCTGCTGGGATTTCATGTGTCTCTTTTGCATATGTATGCAATTGCCATTAGCCAGGTATATATGCGTGGTTTGGACCCTCTCTAGGCTCTCCTGCACATGCATACAGCCTTGGTTCAACCTGGGATATGCTACAAACGTATCGAGTCTCTTATAGCTATCGCACTTTTCATTCCTTGGCTAAGTCCATTGATTAACTCAAACAGAACTACAGCCTCAGGCTAATGAAATCAGTTCCTCCCCTTCCCCCAAGCTTGCTTGACATTAAGATCATCCTTTTAAACTGACAACACTCCAAGTTAAGTGACTGCCCTGTAGCAACAGAAGCAAAGCCCTGGTTTCCACGGCATGACTTGCCTGGTTGAGTAGTGCTCTGACAGAGCGGAGGAGTGTGCATGCATGTGAGGGTGGTAGGGCTGATGGGAATAGTCCAGGGCATGAATGCCACCTTCTGAGCTTATTATTTGCCTTTGGTCAAATTCCAGAGTACCAAATTGTTATTTTTGACTGTTTTGTCCAGCTTCATATTTGCTGTATGTGAGAGAACTTGTCAGCCTCCCTGCTGTGTCATACCGGAAGTCCCATCCCGTACGTGAACCACAGAGTTTCCCACCATGAGGAAAGGGTGCTGTCTAATTATACCCATATATCATTTGTTATTTATGCACTAGCCCAGGATGAAGGTTGTGACCTCTCAGCCATTTCCAGACACTGTGCTTCAATAAGCAAAAGGCACTTCTCAAAGAGGGTGATTTTGAGTTAGTAGCAGGTGAACACTCAAAACATGTGAGTATAGGTGCAATAACCAGAGAAAAGGATCTGGGTGAGTCTGATGGTTAATATATATATAGATATATAGATATAGATATATATCAATTTGACTAGATTAAGATTACCTAGAAAACCAGTTCTGGATTATTTCTGGGTGTGTTCGTGAAGATGTTTCTGGAGCAGAATGGCATGTAAATTGGCGGACTGAGCATCAAATATTCACCTTCAATGTGGGCAGGCACCATTCATTTACCTGGTGGCCTGAGTTGAACAAAGAAACAGTTAACTAAAGCTGGGATATGTGCTTCTTCTCCTTGGACATTAGAACTCCAGGCCCTCTGGCTTTTGGACTCTAGGACTTACACCACTCTCTCCCACCTCCCCACCCCCAAGTTTTGGCCTTGTACTAAAAATTACACCATCAACTTCTCTAGTTTTGAGTCCTTTGAACTTGGACTGAGTCAGGCTACCGGCATTCCAGGGGTTCCAGCTTGCAGGTGGCCTATTGTGGGACTTCTAAGCCTCTATTATGTGAACCAATTCATGTAAAAAGTCTCTTCTCATATATATATTCTTCTGGTTCTGTCTTTCTGGATAGCCCTGACCAGATACTGTGGGCATTGGTGATGTTTACTATATTTTGCTGCAGTTCTTGCCATTGAAAAATGGATAAGATAATCACTTTGTTTTTCTCTTGTACGTATTGAGAATTGAGCATCCAGAATCATTCACATGAGAAAAGTAGTTGCCATCTTTTTTGTTGTAATTATTGCCCTAGTGTCATAAAGTAGTACAAGAATTCCTATAAAAAGATAGCTCACAAAGCCAGAGAGGTAGGGGCGTAGAATGGTGTGGCTTTTTCTCTTTCTTTCTTTCTCTTTCTCTCCCCCATTTTTCTTTTTCTTTCTTTCTTTTTTTCTTTTATAAAATAAAACATTCGAATCAAGATTCTCTTCTCCTCTGAGATAATTTTAAATAAATATTTGTGAATCTTATGATGTAAGCAAACATAACTATGATGAGTGTCTGGCTTGAATTATAATAATCAAAATCAGAGTGCAGTCCTTTTGGGGGTCACTTCCTAGATATAGGCCCTTGGCCAAATCACTCAAAATTTGAGGAAATATGAGCAAATTTTGTGATGTAAGAAAAAAATTATGAATAAAAGTGAGTATATGTGCCTTCTATTTATCTAGGATTCTGAAAAGGTTCCTGTTTATTATCAGGCCCATGGTAAAGCCCATAATTAACTGGTCTTTCACATGAGCCAGTCATCCTCTTGATATAATTAGCCTTCATTATAAAAATGGAAACTTGGTATTGCATGTTTTTTTTTTTTTTTTTCCCTTAGCTGGTATAGTTTAAGTGGTTTAGATGTACCTGATAGTTGTACAACTTCCTCAGGAAGAAGGATGGGGTGAAGAAGAGTGTTATTGGTTTCTTTACCTAAGCATCAATTAGATTGATGTCTTTACATGTTTATTTCATTCAACTTACATTTAAAATCACATTTAATTAACTGGTGACATAACCAATAAAATGTGGATACCCCTGTCTTAGTTAAAATCTGGTCTTATAGAATCTCTGATAGCTTAGGGACTACAAGGCCCCTTATCTAGATTGGGAGTCAGGTCCTTTCTGCTCATGATGAGGCCTAAAACATAATGTGACCAAAGTTGTAAGCCAGGGAATGGTGGACAGTATTGTTTTTAGGAATAACCTGGAAACAGGCAGATTGCTGGTTGACTGTCCTGGTCAATCAGAAATCTGCTTGCCTCTCATTAACCTTAACTTTAATTAATCCTTCTGCTCAATGTAGTCAGAAAATCTCAAGAAAAACAAAAGTGACTACAAAGTGTAAATAAATCCATACTAGAAATTCTAAATGGTACCTAGTACCTAGGTACAAATACCTACTATAATAACTCCCCACCATGTTGGGCATTTCTACCTTTTAATGCTGTCAGGCACACATCCTTTTATTCCATCTTTACAATGGCTTCTATTGTTCTACTTTTAGTTTGAAAACAAGTCTACCTATCCACAGGGGGAAAAAAAGGTGTCCTTTTTTTGTAATTCGTTCAGCAAGCATCGCTGCTCCATTAGCTGAGCACTTACCCACAGAGAAAGAGAAATAAGAATTGCAAGTCTTATGTAGGACTAGGAATATGTATCTATAGATATACAGTATTATAGACTTAAGAACTGCAGGCTGTCCCCTGACATGTTTTTTTTTCCTTTATACACATTTTAAATTTCATATCTTCTCTGTCTATTTCTTGTTTGGACCAAGCAAGGAGGATAGTAATATATGTATCCAACACATGTCAGTTCAAATAAAGAATTCAGAGTCATTTGGGAAATATATACACGAGTAATTCTTTGTAAGTTCTTACTCTCCTCCCACTAAAATGCTTTCCCCAAATGCCCATTCAATTTATTCCTCAATTTTCACAGCTCCCTCTCTAATCTGATGCTAAGGCCATTGGTACTGAGAGAATACTAAACTCAAGCAAATAACAACCACCCATCCTTTTTCTCCATCACTTAGCCAGTTAAATGGCTATATATTTCCATCTCTTACATCCTAGGATATAATTAAGTAAACATTTTAAATTGGCAGTTTTTAATTTTATAGGATAAGGTCTGAAGTAGGTTCAGGTTTGTAGAGGGGAAAAATCAAATATGCAAGAACAATGTTTACAAGTTTCTGAAACAAGGCTTGTCAGCGGGATGAAGTTGCTAATACAAGCCATTTTGGACTGAATGGTTTCTATCTGTTTATAATAACTTGGATTTGTCTCCTACTAAAATGTCACATGGATAAAGGAATAAATTCTAACAGCTGCGACAGGATTATCATTGCTAAGAAACTCTGATACGGTGGATTTATGTGTCAGAGACATCTACTTCACTGTCTTTCATTCGGAATAATCCAAATATTCTCTTCTATACTCTGGAAGACTAACAGTAAGACCCAGATAAAATCCCATGATTCTGCCATCAGATCCTCTAAGTTTGTTGTTAAATGAGACTGTTGACACTAAAAGTCTAGTATTTTTCTGAGGACATTAGTTGTGGAACTCAGGATGAGATCAATTTCCTCCCCCAATGCAGTTATTTTAAAGATGGGTGGAATTAATGATAAAGTTTAGCACAAGTATATCAACAATCATGATTTTTTTATATGCTACATAGAAAAGTAGAAAAATAAAAGTGTTGGATAGTCCATAGAAATTAGCATGTGGAAAGTAAATGAGAAAAATGACCCAAGGCATCCTAAGAAAATAATAAGGGGTGACATTTAGTGGGGAACCTATTTATTTCTGGCAAATGTCATAGGGAATTACATTCAACTGAGCCTTATAACTTTATTCATTTATTCACTTATCCATTTATTTGTTCATTTAATAAATATATGATAGGCATTGGAATTAAAAATGGTAATAAGGACTCCACCTTCCACAGATCACATTTTATTAGGCAATATATGTGCAACTAACACTCTATGAGAGGTTTCATATTGGAGATGAATTTAAGAAATCCATGTGGTTAAAAGAAGGAGAGATGAACTGTCCTTGGGAGAGTTTGAGGATAAGTCCCAGGGAGAGATATTTGGGCCACATTTTGAAAAATGAGCAGGAATTTACCAGGTGGATGAAGCAGAAACAGTCTCTTCCAGGTGGATGAAATACCCTAAAGAAAGGCTTAGAAATTTTCAAATTTCAGAGCAATCACAGAGATGAAATCTGCTTGGTTCAGCTCAGTTCATGTGCCCTTCCCTGAGCAATCACTGTCTTTGCTTGATTGGCTTCTCTGATTAGACCATTCTAAAATTGTAATGATGGCCTTAACATTTCTTCTTAGATGCATAGTTGTGAACGTTAAATGAACTAATCCATGGAAAGGAACTGGCACAAAGAGTGGCCAAATATGCTTGTTGTTAGTTATTAATTATATTGCTAACATTTTAATTAAAAATAAGACATGAAGACATATAGCTGCATTGTAGACCTTCACTGAATGTCTCTTGGGGAACTGAACAGGAACATTATAGAAGGAGAATAAGACACAGTGGGCACCGCATCCTTCAGGAAGCCTCCCCTGTATCCCCACCTTGGGCTGGATGGTTCCTTTGTACTCTATACGTGGCTCTATCTGACCCTATAACATTGTAATTGAAAAATCCATCCCACTAAACTGAGTTCCTCAAAGGGAGAAATGT
This sequence comes from Nycticebus coucang, assembly GCF_027406575.1. Lineage (NCBI taxonomy): Eukaryota > Metazoa > Chordata > Mammalia > Primates > Lorisidae > Nycticebus > Nycticebus coucang. The sequence continues at coordinate 157,937,375 of NC_069781.1, forward strand.
ATCTTATTCATCACTTTATCTCAAACACTTGGGATATTATAGGTACTAAATATGTCTGTTCAAGTAACTTATGAATAAGCAGATCAGAGAATACTTCCTGGCAGAGATTATGTCTGAGTTGGGCCCCAAAGGATAGAGAGGACTTTTGAAATGCAGAAATGGGAAAAATCATATCAAGGAGAAGGAAATTCTCAAAATAAGTTTGGAGACAGAGCAGTGTCCAGCATCTTCAAAAATGTCAGTTAATTAGATGCAACTGAAGTGAATAGTGTGTGAAGAAGATTGTAGGGCAGATCTCAAAGGTCCTTGAATGATAATGAGATTAGACTTGGTATTTTAGGAAATAAAAATACTTAGGTTTTCATGTACGGTTTGGTATGGCCAAAATCATTCATATACACACATACATACCTGTGCACGCACACACATGCACAGACACACCCAGACTCGCTCACATACACAGATCAGTGTTTTTATTTAGGGCTTATTAATAAATAAAAGATGGGTTATATATATTAAAGAAGCAAAATTCTCTGCTCTTAGAAGTTTATGATTTAGTAAGAAGTAAATTTATTAAGAATCTAATGATGAATAACTTTTGGATTATTTGCATAGACCCCTTCTAAATAAATATTTACATTGGTATCTAATTTTGTTTTTTAAAAAGAGAAGCTTCTCTTTGATTTAGTGGAACAAGAGCTCTAAAAATACCACCAGGGTTAAGAAATAGAAAGGGGTTAATTGTCCAGATAAGAATGTATTAATTATGAATATCAATTTTGAAATCCTTAGAATTTTGAGTCCTAGGTTCTAGACTTCCTGAAGGACAATTATACACTCAGCCTCTCTGTTCTTTGGTTATATTAGTAAGTAAATTATTATTCTTATTTAACCGAGTTTGAGCTAATTATATATCCTGTCACTAGCAATTTAGAATCCTGGTAGTTACTATTATTTAAATGATAATTTCATAGATGTGAAAACAGGGGCATAGAAAGATCAAGAAACTTGTCCAAAGTCATACAGCTAGTAAAAAAAGATGGACCAAGAATGAAATTGAAACCTGTCCAATTGAGACCTTTTCCAAAGCATAATCCTTTATCTGGTATGAAAATGGACTCTCAATATTTCCTTTCTAAGAGAAAATCATTGAGTTAATGACTATGCCTTGATCATGTTTTATTTCACATACTCACTATTACATCACATAATAGATACTAGTTTAATGCATGCATAATTCTTGAATAAATTCTAAATCTGTAAATATTCCCTATTTATTGTCTTTTTGTCACCATGAAATAAAATTACTGCATTACTCATGTAAATATTTCTTCCTATTTATTAAACCAAAATATTGCTTGTGTCTACATGTATGCCAAATTGGTTAGTGCAGAGTAAAATGATTTGTTGTCAATTCTTGTTGTACTTTGCTGCCTTTTTCCCCCTCCACCATTTTTCCTTTTATCAGCAAAAATTTCCCCAAATTAGGGAAACAATGAGCATTTTATAAACCTGCCTAGGGGTGTAAAATATACATATACATTTAATAGTGACAGAAATATCTTTGTAACTTCCTCCAGAGTGAAATCTACTTAGAAATTTGCATTTAATAGGCAAACATAATATTGTTGAAGAGTTCAGAATTATAAATTCATGGACATATGAGTACTGGGGATACTTTATAATCCACACATCCATACTTGAACTATAATTTTTATGCTTATACAGTTCAAATTATCCAAGATGGATAAAGCCAGCACTTTCACTATTAACTGTATATAAGGGGTTTGTAACAACTCCACAAAAGCACTTCATAACTTGAAACTCGCATAGGAAGTTTTAGGTCAAATAATGTGCTTTCTGCTTTAGGGTATGAATTTGTCACTTTTTGATGTAAATCTCCTAAAGTTGATGGTTTTAGAAGTATTCATTTTGCACAACATTCAAAAAGTCTCCTGCTTTAAAAATGAAAAATTGCAAGTGATTACAGCCTGTTTAATTGCATTTGGAGATTTTCTGCCCCTAAAAATTCTCCTGGATAACCATATTAATGTTCTCCCCAAACACACTTTTGAACAGAGTTTTATTATGGTTAGCATATGACCTTTCAGCATAATTGCATGTGGTCCAAATTAATTGTTCTGTTCTATTGTGCATTGAATAATAGGTATCCTAAAATGAGACTAATTATGCAGATACCTGATAGAAAGGAGAATCTTAAGAGTGAACTCTTTGGGGGGCTGGAATTTAGAAAATAAGGTATAAAATGACACTTAATTAACTAATAAACCAACTGACAAGACTGACTCCACAGGAGACTTCTAGTCAACATAATTCAGGAAATTAAAGACTCTTTCTTAACTGAAATATAACAAGATGGAACTTACATGGCAAACTAAGTATTGCAGTAAATCAACATACTAGTGAGATAAGCATTTAATATAGGACTGGTTAGAAAAATATATTAAAAATATTTGGTTATGTGGTGGGCGCCTGTAGTCCTAGCTACTTGGGAGGCTGAGGCAAGAGAATTGCTTAAGAGTTTGAGGTTGCTGTAAGCTGTGACACCACGACATTCTGAGGGCAACATAGTGAGACTTTGTCTCAAAAAAAAAAAAAATTTGGTTATTAATACACTCTCCATTCATTTATGTTTAACTCTGTTGATTACTTTTTTAGAGTATTTTTGTAGATCATTGTGTTATTATACAAAAACAACCAAACTCATGCTTTAACCTAAGTTTAATGCCAATTTTCTGCGTAATTAACTGATTTAAAGGTCTCAGTAATCGTGTGACCAGTTTAAGAACCTGAGATCATTTCTTTTCTCCTCATCTGAAATGACTGGTCAGATTTTCTCCCTTTGTGTTTGTTAGAAGTACTCATTAAACATTAGAAAAGCTGACATAGCATGTAGTGCTATGAGGTGTTGGGGGTGAGAAAAAGCTGGAGCTACTGCCCATCAGCCATCCTCTCTTATTGATATTATCCTGACCAAGACTGCCCAGTGCCAGGAGTGTCCAACCTGCAGACCACATACAGATTATATCAAGTTTGTTTTGCTTATTTGTGGTATCAGATACCCTGGAAGGTATGCGTAGACTTTTTCTTTTTCTTTTTTTTTTTGAGACAGTCTCTCTTTGTCACCCCTGGTAGAGTGCTGTGTAGTCATAGCTCACAGCAACCTCAAACTCTTGGGCTCAAGGGATCCTCTTGCCTCAGCCTCCCAAGTAGCTGGGACTACAGGCGCCTACCACAACGCCCGGCTATTTTTAGAGATGGGGTTCTCACTTTGACTCAGGCTGGTCTCGAACTCCTGAGCCAAGCAGTCCACCTGCCTTGGCCTCCCAGAATGCTAGGATTACAGCCGTAGATTTTTTCTTTTGCTTATTACCTTACCTTAGTGTTTGTGTATTTAACATGTGACCCAAGACAACTCTTATTTTTCCATTGTCCAAGAGAAAAGAAGAAAGGTTGGATGCCCGTGGTATGTTCCCCTCCGCTTGACTCAACTCTAAATAGGTTTCTTCCTAACTTCAGGCCCTGAACTTCCTTTTTGTAGAGCACTTACTTTAGAAAACTTGTAACTGTCAATTCTTTCTCCGCCCCTTTGAGATGTATGTAAATCCTTTTAAAAAGCCTCTTGCAGCTTTGACAACCCAGGCAAGTCTTTTTTAAGGACCTGGGAGCCATCTCTTTAAAACATTAATATCAAGGGAGACAGCACCCCTATCTCCTAGTTTCTGTGATAGTGTAGGAACCTAATTTTGGTGGGCACCCTGCTTCAAATTGTAAAACTACCTCCCATCACAAAGAAAGGAGAAAGTGTACTTTTCTTTTGGGGAAAACCAGTTAGCCAACACAAATGACCTGTGTTTTCCCTCTCACTCCAGCACTCAAAAATCCTACTGATCTTTGTTTCATTGGAATGGAGTTCAGTCTTCTCTCCCTGATTGCAATAGCTTTGAATAAAGTCTTCTTTGCCTGTTTAACTTTGGTGCAATTTTAGTTTTGACAGTCTCTATTTTCAACCTGATGCTCTGTTACATACAACCATTTCTAGTTACTTCAGTTTCGTGTAGTTGTCCAGTAACTGAGTTGAACATATAACCCAGTGGTTCTCAACCTGTGGGTCACGACCACAGAACTATGTTAAAGGGTTGCAGCATTAGGAAGGTTGAGAACCACTGCCCTAGTGTGATAAAGGCAGTGTTGACTTCACCATGCATAGAGCACATAATTGTTATGCCTTATGTACCAGTCGTTTTGCCAACTATGGTCATGATACTAATAGCCAAAATCTTTGTGTAAGGCAATTAACATCTGTGTGGCTCCAAAGATGTGCCACTTAAACTGTTTTGTGGTCTACAAACTTTATGGCTTTAATTCTGTCAATATCCCTGTGAAGTGAGTACATTATCTCTACTATACAGATGTGGAAACTGGCAGTTGATTTGCATGTATAAAGCCAATCCAACAAAAGTGTTAAAACATGTGGCAGGCTTGGCTTCAAGCTTGAGAATAAGATGTGTACAGCAGGATTTGAAACCTGCTGTTTTCAGTACGACCTAATCATCTTACTTGTCAATTAGCTCTCATTTTACCTATGAGAAAACTAAGGTTTATGAATTTTACTTAACTGTCTCAAAGGAGTACACAACTAGTAATTATTTTATATGGTTCTTGTGAGAATGGAATAAAATGATGTAGGCAAACTGCTTACTAGAAGTCCCAAATTTGATTAAGTATCCAGAGGATGTTAAATATCATTAATGGTAGTAAAAGTATTTTTCGGCTTCTTCCTCTGGGAATGAAGACACTACTTTTGGCAGCATAATTCTCAGTGTCTTAGGATTGATGGTACAGTTAGGAGAACTTGTTGACTGTTTGAAAGATAATGAATAAAAACCACCCCTTATTTAGGGATATCCCACTGTAAGAAGCAAACACTTGAACGGAGTGGGTAGAGAAACTTTTGTAAGAGTTAACGATGGCAAATGAGTGCTTGTGAGAGAAGTGAGAAGGCTTGTAGAAATGAAGGCAATTAGGCTGGGAGTGTTAGCTCATTCCTGGCACTCTGTGAGGCTGTGTTGGACACACTGCCTGAGCTCAGGATTTTGAGACCAGCCTGAGCAAGAGTTGAGACCCTGTCTCTACTAAAAATAGAAAAACTAGCCATGCATAGTGGCACATGCTTGTAGTTCCAGCTATTCCGGAGGCTTGAGGCAAGAGGATTGCTCGAGGCTAAGAGTTTGAGGTTGCTGTGAGCTATGATGATGCCATGGCACTCTACTCAGGGAAACATAGTAGGCTCTGTCTTGAAAAAACATAAAACAAACAAAAAAAAGATATTATTACCCTTCTTGGCTTGTCGAATTGGAAATTTTCAGCCTGGTTTTCACCCCAATTCTGTTGAGCCAAATTTTGGAGCTATGACATTTTAATTTAAAAATGCAAGGGAAATACTATTTTTCATTTTTGAAGGATCAGAAATAACATCTGTTTTAATTTATAGTTAATAAAAATGGCTCCCATGTTAATTTAATACATTTAAATATGTAAATAACTTTTAATGATTAACTTTTTGAATATATTTTGGGATTAACAGCCTAAAATTAGCTTAATTTCAACAATTAACTAATGACTACATGGCAATTTAAAAGTATTCAAAGAATGCAGAATATGTCAGTATGTGACATATTAATTTTTTTCTTTATAACACTTTCTTATGAGTTAGCTCATTAATTCTTTTCACATAATAAACAAATTATGTTAATATATGTGTTATGGTATTTTAAAAAATGGACTCAGTTCTCTTAATTGTTCATAAGTATCTCAATTTTCTTTGGATTTGGAACTATACAGTTTCTTCTTGTTAGAGTGAAGAATAAAACACTGGAAAAGAAAAATTTTAGTTATCAGTTGAAGTTATCTGACAGTTTTGCTATGATAGTATTAAATACTTTTTTAGTTGGTTAAGTTTGCTTGGAAATTGCCTGTTTGAAGATAATCATGCAACACCTAAGAGAACAAGAGTGGAAATTGCCCCTTTCTTCCATCCTAGAATACCTTTTGTAATTCACAAAGACAGAAAAGTCCATATTAACTCTCGTTGTATTGAAAAACAATAATGCTATGAGAGCTTAAACATGGAGACTGAACTTCTTGGCTTTTGGAGAGTTGCTAAAATGTACATTTTAAAACTGTAATTCTGGTGTTGAAATTGTGTGCTTCAAGTCTTCCTGGGAACTTTGATTGAGTTGAATTGCTACAAAATGCATGCATTTACGCAAAGGTCAATTATGATATAGGCAATCTATTTTAGTGTAAGCTTCCTCACACCTTTGGAAATGATTCCTTTTTTTTTTTAGCTAAGTGAGAATCTCTCAAGGAATACAAAAATTAAAGAAAAAAATCAAGCAGTACAGTCCTTATGTTTTTTTTTTTCTAAGTCTCCCCAGTAGAGGCCGTCATATGCATTTATTCAGCAAAGGCAGCAAATTGCTGAATCTGGAGTGCGTTTGGTGACCTTAGATGGGCCTATCTCTTTGAAAAGAGAGATCCACGGTAATCTAAAGCTGAAATATAATGATGAAGGGGATATTACTATAGCATTAATAAAAAAGGAGAAGCAAGATAGAAAACAGTATAATTCCAAGTTTATTTTTAAAGATGCTTATATACTTAACTATGCAATTTATTAAAAAACCCTGGGAAGAAGTGTATCACATCTATAATGGTCTTTATGTCACCATATAAATAGTGGTGATTTGTAATTTATCGTTCTTGAATTTTTTCATTTTTCTACCTGGGATAATATATGCCTTTATCATTAGAAAATGCAATAATGTTTAAATTTTAAAAGAAGATGAAATAATAGAAACTGAATTTCTCTGAAAAAGCCTCTAGCCACCATTTCAAGGACCATGCTTAGATAATGATTACCTGGGAAAGGCATATAGGTTTCTATTCTTTCTTTTATTTTAATTACACTTCTTAGCTCCTCTTATGTGACAGGAAAATAGGATGCAAGAAGAACACTGACCCTACAGATTCATTCACATGGGAGATTTTTATTATTGTATACTAGTCTTTACATATATGTATATGCAGGGTGTCCATAAAGTTCATGTGCAATTTAAAATTGAACAGGCCTCCTTATTCATGAATTTGTATTTGCAAATTCATCTACTTCCTAAAGTTTATTTGTGACCCCGAATCAATAGTTGAAGTGTTTTTTAGGTTATTTGTGGACATGTATATCTGCAAAGCTGTGAAAAATTTTATTTTCCTAATTTCATTTCCAGTTGAGATCAACCAAGGTGATACTTTGCTTTCTTATTTCATGTTTCATACTGTAAGCAACTATCCTTTTTCAGGTCTATAAATGCCAGACATTGCGTGCATTGTTTGTGCAGTTTATTGGTGACTTTGCTTTTTAAAATAGCCCCAAAGCATAATACTAACGGGCTTTCTGGTGTTTTAATGCAAGAAGGCTGTGCTTTGCCTCACAGAGAAAATACATGGGTTAGATAAACTTCCTTTGGGCATGAGCTACAATGCCATTGGTTGTGCATTTGATGTTAATGAATCAAAAAAAATATTAAATATGTCCTTAAACAGAAACGTACATAAAACAAGGTTATATGTTGAACAGTTGTTGACATGTGCGGCAAGAGCATTGTGGGAATTTAACCTTGCATTACACCTAGGAACAAAGGCTCAGTATTTGCTAATTCAGTGTCTGGGTCAACTATGGCAGAACACAAATAACAAGAATATACTTTGTGTGCATGTGAGTCTATGCAATTTTTGTCCAGTTTTAATATTAATACAATTCACATATATAATTTAGAAACACATGCACACACCATTCCATGTATTCATTTTTTTCTCTTCCACTTCTCCCTCTCCAGTTTTCTGGCTCATATACAACACAATGCTTATATTTTGGTTAATATAACTGAATAACCTCAGTAACTGAAGGCTTAGTTGAGTCCTTACAATGGCTTTCATTCTCCTGCAGAAACCACAGAAGAATATCCTATCTACAAGTTTGAATTCACTTAAGAAAGAACAGAAACAATGGAGACATTAACAGTGATACTAACTTACATGTTTTTGATATTTTGGGACGTGCCTATTCACTAGTAGGCGGTTATCGAGGGACAGATGACTGCAGTGGAAATTGCATTGAGAGGCCTCAGGGCTTAATTAGAAAGCATGATATTTTAAAAAGGGAAATAATATGCTACATAATAATTTTAAAATGCTGTTTCAGTTGATAATCAGGGAAGTGCTATAGATTTTGTTGTAGCTAGGAGAATGTTTTTATTCCTGAGTATGAATTTTTGGCTCCTCTTTTTAGGAAGCCTAATGCTTATTAAGTGAAAGTACCAGAGTCTTTGTGTGTGAATTTCATCCAATTCGCATCAAAAGGCTAATTTTGAAGAAGAAAGAAGAAGTATATCTGTAAGCCACATGGAGCAACAAACATCTATGTCAAGTATTCCATTCTGAATATGAAGTACTAAAACAAATTTTGAAAAAATAAGTATGAATATTCCAGGTGGAAGAACAGTTATGTGCAAAGGTATAGATACATGAGAGAGGGTGAGATATTCTTGGAATTGTACATCTCTCACTCAATGCATCATCATAATGATCTTGAATCCATGGAGAAGCTGTGAAAGAAAGACTAGAAATTGTGTAGCCTGAGAAAGAAAATCCATCTTGATGTTTCTGACACAAGCTTTGTTCTCTATTCAGAAAGCCCGTGGAGCCATTGTAGAGCCCCAAGAAAACGAACTTGGTGAGATTTCTATTTCAGATATCTGGTAACCTAGAGGCATCTGAGACAGAGACCACTTAAGAATCTATTTCAGGATCAGGCAGGAGCTAATATTAGCTCTGATTATCCCAATTCCTGTGGACTTTTGTCTGAACTTCCCTATGTGTCCACACAACCTCTTGGGCCTCCCTCTGGTCCCTGAAGGAGCCTTTTCTGTACGTCCTCTTAAGCCTCCCCTATCTCACTCATTTGAGTCTTAGTCCCCTGCCAATCTCTTAAAGAAGCCCACATGGGCTAAGCAAAAATATCCAGAGCTAGTATTTTATGAATTCAGGGCCAAATTATTGGATCTTTCTGTAGATAAAGCACCAAATGGGAGGGGAATATAAAAGCATTGTGTTCTTCATTAATTTAATCAACAAATATTTCTGAAATGCCAATACATAAAAAATACTGGATTAGGCAACTAATGAATGAACACAATATAGAGAATTTCTACCCCTAATTGAATTTTTGTTCTAGCAAGAGAAATAGGAAAAAACCCCAAATAATTGCATGTTCTTATTTGTGTTATGAACAAATATTAGTAAATAGGATAGTAGTTTGATTACAAATTTTAAAAAGGGAGACTTTTTCTTAGCTGGGGAGAGGTGCCAGGGATGTTCCCTCTGAGAAGATGACATTCAAGCATAAATATCACACATGCACGTGAATATGACACATGAACACTGGAACAAAAGAGGTCCTGGGAGAGTGTACGGAAAGCACTAGTATATTATTTTGACTTTTTAGGTTAGAAAATAATTGAAATTTCATTCTGTTCTTTAAAATATAATTTGTACCTGTAAGGATTTTTTCTTTGTCATTATAATCCATGCAAAAAAGAGTTAGAATATTCCTTAAAGAATAATTTGATAAATATAAAAGTAGCCTTACTTTTAAATTACATTCCCTGTCCCTGATTTTGTATGTGCATGTATGTATATATGTATAAGTAATGAAAGCGATTCCTTTTCATGTTTGAATTTAAAATGACTCTTCATTATACTGGGACTCCTCTGGAAATAATGATAATAGCAAAAGAGGGTATTGAGTCTTTACTAAATCCAGGCACTATTGTACACATAAATTTATTTGCTCTTTTAATCATCTTCAGGTTAGTATTTTAAGGATCCTCATTTTATGACTGAGCAAAGAGAGATTATGTAATTTGTCAAGGTCACACAGCTATTAAATGTAGTTTTCTGATTCAAATTCCATGTAGTTCTCTTCTAGAACCCAAGTTTTCAGAAAAACAACAAATATTTTCTGTGCTAGTAACCACATATGAAAATGCAACAAAATAGCATTCTGTCATTAACCAAAGCCAGGGAAGGTCATAATAAAAAAGAAAAACTATAGACCACTATCCCTGATGGATATAGATGCAAAAATATGCAATAAAATAGTAGTAAACTGAATTCAACAGCATATTAAAAAAACTAAACCACCATGACCAAATGTGCTTAATCCCAGGGATTCAAGGTTGGGTCAACATACATAAACCAATAAATGTGACTCCCCACATAAACGGAAGAAACAACAAAGACCATATGACCATCTCAAGTGATGCAGAAAAAGAATTTTAAAAAACATATTATCTTTTATGATAAAAAACCATAAATAAACGAGGTATAGAAGGAATGTATCTTGAACTTAGAAAAGCCATATATGTCAGATCCACAGGTAACATCATGCTGAGTGGGCAAAAGTTAAAAGCATTTCCTCTAAGAAGTGGAGCAAGACAAGGGTGCCCACTTCAAGTCAACATAGTGCTAGAAGTCCCAGCCAGAGCAATCAGGCAAGAGAAAGAAATAAGAGATATTCAAATCAGAAAAGAGGCGGTCAAATTATTACTCCTTGCTGATGATATGATTTTGTACATAGAAAACTCCAAAGACTCCAACAAGATATTCCTGGTACTGATAAATAAATTCATCAAAGTACCAGGATACAAAATGAATGTATGTAAATAAATCAGCATTTTTATATCCTAATGACAGTCAATCTGAGAATCAAATCAAAGACTTAGTACGATTCATAATAATTATAAAGAAAATAAAATACCTAGAAATATATATAGCCCAGGAAGTAATAGATCCTTACAAAGAGAACTATGAAACTCTGAGGAAAGAAATGACAGATGACACAAACAAATGGATATACACATCATGCTCATGGATCAGTAGAATCAATATTCTTAAAATTGCATACACCTCTAAATAATTTACAGATTCAATGCAATTACCATCAAAATATCAATGTCTTACTTCAGAGACCCAGAAACAATAATTATATGCTTTGTTTGGAAGCATAAAAGAACCAAAATAACCAAAGAAATATTAAGCAAAAAGAACAAATTTGGAGGTATCACATTATCGGACTTCAAACTATACTACAAGGTTATTGTAACCAAAAAGGCATAGTAATGCTACAAAAATAGAGACATATACCATTGGAAAAGAATAGAGAATCCAGATATAAAACCACCTATCTACATCAAACTGATTTTTGACAAAGCAGACAATAGTGTACACTGGGGAAAAAAAGTTCTCTTTAATAAATAAATGGTGCTGGGAAAACTGGATAGCCACATTACGAAGAATGAAACAGGATTAATATCTCTCATCACTCAAAAAAATTAAGATGGATAAAACACTTAACTATGAGACATGAAACCATCAGAATTCTAGAGGAAAATGTAGGAGAAACTCTTAGATACCAGCCTAGGAAAGAATTTATAACTAAGACCCCAAAGGCAATCAAAACAACAACAAAAATAAATAAATGGGATTTGATTACCTATAAAGCTTCTACATAGCTAAGAAAATAATCAAGAGAGTAAACAGATGACCTATAGAATGGGAGAAAATAGCTAATACACAGAATTTACAATGAACACAAGCAAATCAGTAAGACAAACCCAAACAATCCCATTAAAGATTGGGAAAAAGACCTGAGCAGAAACTTTTCAAAAAAAAAAGATAGACAAACGTCCATTAAACATATGAAAAAATGTTCAATGTCACTAATCATCAGTGAAATACAAATTAAAACCACAATGAGATATCACTCCAGTTACAAAGGCCTTTTTTTTGTGGGGGAAGGATTCATTGAGGTTACAAAGAATTAGGTTACGCTGATTGTATTTGTTAGATAAAGTCCCTCTTATATTTGTGTCCCACCCCCAAGATGTGTGCCATACATTATGACCCCATTTCCTCCTCCCCTGTCCCTGTTCCCTCATTTCCCTACCCCACCCGTGGTATTAGCTCATTTTAATATTAATAAAAAGCACCAAAACATCAGATTCTGGCATGAATGCAGAGAGAAAGTAACATTTATACACTGTTAGTGGGACTGCAAATGTAGTACAATTTCTATAGGGAACAATATAGAGATTTCTCCAAGAACTAAAAGTAGACCTACTGTTTGTTCTAGCAATCCTGCTACTAGATAGCTACACAAAGGAAAAAACTCATTTTTGTCAAAAAGATACTTGCACTTGAATGTTTATTGCCGTTCAATTCACAATCGCAAAGATATTCATCAGTGGATTAATAAAATGTGGTATATGTATACTGTGGAGTACCGCTCAGCCATAAAAAGGATGAATTACTCACTTTACTACGTTTGCAAAAGGATGAATTACTCACTTTACTGCCTTTTGCAACAGTTTGGATAGAGCGCGGGGACCATTCTTTTAAGTGAAATATCTCAAGAATAGAAAGACAAATGCCACATGTACTCACTATTAAATTGGAACTAACTAATGAGCACATATGTGAACTGAGAGAAGTAAAACTCTGTGGAAGTCAAGCAGGGAAGAGGGAGGAGGGGTAGAGGGTGAAAGACTACCTAGCTGGTACTAGGAACACTATTTGGGTGATGGGCACACCTTACCCATGACTCAAGCATTACAAAATTGATTCACATAACTAACAACATTTGTATCCCCTTTGTATTTTGAAATTTAAAAAAGAGAGAAGAAAAAAGTAATACAAATTTCAGAACAATTCATGTAGTAAATAAAATTTCCTCACTTGGATTATTTCTCCTTCATTTTTTCTTTAAATATTAGCATGTACAATTTCTATATTAGTAAAGGCTCAATAGCCAGGTATGGTGCTAAACACTTTCTTTGACTTAAGAAATCTTAAAACCAGTCTCTGACAGAGTTGCTTTTAATATTGTTTGGACTTGAATTTTTGACTTTGTCATTTTATAATTGTATGACCTTGGATAAGGAGCTGAATTTTTTTATCTGTGTCTCCATTTCTCCATTTGTGAAATGCAGTCTGATTTCAGAGCTTGTGACCTTAACAACTTGCATGCTATCTCCCATGTAAGATGCATGCTATCGCCCATGTAAGATGGCAATGATTACGTAAGAATAATGTATTCAATTATTCTTAAATTTTATAATTTATATTGTTTTGTAGAACATCATAACTTCCAATTGCTCTGTCAACAGAAAGGTTTGAGAATAACTATCTATTATCTTTTGTGGAGATGGCTTCCTCAACTCCAGGATTTGGGTCATTGAGAAGCAGTGAACTTTTAACCCGAGTTATTCCTATATTTAAAATCTTCTTGTAAGTATTATCCTGAATTGACTAAGCATGAGCAAAATAACATATTTTCATGTTTAAGCATTTTAAATTGAATGGCAGATATGTTCATTTGTCAGTAATATCAATCTCAATCTTAAGGCAAAGTAATCAGAATGCAAAATATGAAATCCAATTATATAATACAGAATGTAGTTTTATTTAATTTTTTAGTTGAGCCATATCTGTGCAATTTTAATAACCAGACCATGGTATTTTAATGGGTGATTTGGCTTACCCAATGGCCAAGTTGATGAACTGTAAAAATTGACTCTGTATTATGGTACATGAAACCAAGTCAACCCTGAATATAAATAGACAATTTCTCTTTAGAAGTTAGAGTAAAAATTCATCATATTTGGGGAAACTGATTCAACAAATTAGATTGAATTTTATTTCAAAATTTGTATATTTAGGTATGTATAAAATAACTAGATAAAAGTAGTTTTTAAATACATGCACATATATTTAGTGTGTATATATACATACATATGTAAAAATTTTTATCTGTATGTATGAATATATATACAATATATATATTTTGTTACTTAATTTGGCCTATCTGGATACCTAGTGAAAAGAATGATAAATAATACTTATTTAACTCCTGTTAGATACTGAATATTATGGTAAGTTATTCCAGTTCTGCCAATTGGGAAAACCTTTACTATTCACAGCTATTCTTTAGGTTAGGCCTTATTTTTCTCTTTCATAAAGGAGGGAATTGAGCCTCAGCAGGGTTATTTAACTTCTACAAGGTGTCACATCCATTTAATTGAGGAGTCAAATTATAGCTCAGAATTCTGCATTATTTTTAACCCCTGTACCCCCTAAAAAGAGATTTTTCAAAACTTAGTATCATTAATTAGACCAATGTACAAAGAGAACTAAATTTTTATTTTCAATTTTGATCTCTAGAGGATCCCTCTGTAAGGAACACCATTTTTTTTTAAGTATGTGATTTTTCCAAATAACTGAAGCTGGTTGCCTCATGGATTGTTCCTCAAGAATTTACCCTTAGCCACCTTATTCCTATAGGTAGACTCTCTTTGGAAAATCTTGACTATTGCCTTTGTTTTAAATTACTTTTTATGGGCTGGTAATTTCCAGATTTTCATTTCCTGCCCAGACCTCTGTAATATATATATTTGCACCTCTACTTGACCACTGGATATGCAGGAATCTGAATCTGCAAAGAACCACAAACAAAATAAGTCCATCACTGAGTGCAACATTTGTCCCCGGAAAACAGCTCTTCCTTCAGCTATGCCTATCTTAATGGATGGTCCAGTCATTTTCTATTTGTAAATTTGGGCTTCATCTTTAACACCTTGCCACTCATGTCACTGAGTTCTGTCCATCCTATTTCTTACATATTTTAAAATTATTTTTTGCATATCCATGGTGACCCATTTCTTGCAGACTATATTTTTATCAGCCTTTAACCTCAACTTTGTGAGGGAACTTCAAGATGTCTGACTAGAGACATCTGGCATTCATCTTCTGCACAAAGAAGAAACAAAATAGCAAGTAGATAATCACATATCAAATAAAGCATCTAAGAGAAAATGCTAGAATTCAACAGAGAAGTTATAGGCAACATCTAAAGCATGGAAGGAGAAGGAATGAAGCAGCTGGCTCAGCTGGGATTGGCTGGGAGCTTGAAAAGGCTCCACAGTGGGGACAAAGGGTGAGTGAGAGACCTCCTCCCCCCAGCAGCCCACATTCCCACTATAGAATCCTGCAATCCTAGCCAAGGGAAAGCCCCTTTATGCAGGCCCTCAGACCAGCATAGAGAGATTCCTGAGCTGGTACATGATCTTGATGCAAAAGCCACACATTTCTCATGCCAAGATTTTCAGTTAAGACTTTTCTAACTCTTTCCCTACTGGTGTTTACTTGGTCTGCTAGGCTTCTCACAGTCAGCTGACAATTTTGATGCGCAATGTGATGAATTTTTACAATGTTTTTGTCAGTTCTGCTTGTTACTAGCTGCCCTGACCTCTCTTTATCAATGAATGACACTTTCACTTCCCTCAGAAAAACTGCCATTTTCTTCATGGCATTATTCCTATAACTGATTTGTGGACATTAATTTTGTAACCCAATACATTGCTATATTTCTTGATCATTTCTAAGAGCTTTGTAGTTGAGTCTCTGGGGTTTGACAGGAATAAGATCATGTCATCCCCAAAGAGTAAGAATTTGACTTTCTCTGTCCCCATTTGAATATCCTTGATTTCCTACTATGTATGAAAATTTCTTAAAACAATAAAGTTCTGTATGGTAGAACTACAGCAATCCCACTACTGTGTATTTGTCCAAAAGAAAGGAAATTAGCATATTAAAGGGAAACCTGCTTCCCCACATTTACAGTAACACTATTTATAACAACAAAGATAGTGAGTCAATCTAAGTATCCATCAACGTACAATGAAAATTTGGTATGTATACACATTGGAATACTGTTTGTTAATAAGAAAGATTAAATCCTGTCACTTGCACAACATGAACAGAACTGGAGGTCATTATGTTAAACAACATAAGCTGGGAACACAAAGATGAATATATCATGTTTTTCTCATATGTGGGAGTATAAAAGTTGATCTCATGGAAGTAGAGAACAGAATGGTAGTTACCAGAGGCTAAGGAGGGTGTGTGTTGGTGAGGGGTTGAAGAGAGGTTGGTTAATTGGTACAAACATACAGTTAGATAGAAGGAATAGCACTAGTTTGATAGCACTTAGTATGGCCATAGTAACAATGTATTGTATACTTCAGAATAGTAGAAAAGAGAATTTGATATGTTCTGAACAGAAAGAAATGATAAATATTCAAAGTGACAGATTTACATAAAAATACCCTGACTTGATTATTCCATATTCCCTGCATATAACCAAATATTACATGTGTCCCATAAATATATAAATATTATGTATCAAGAAAACATTTTTTAAACCCCCATTTCTGTGCTTTTAAAAATTACCTTTAACCTCTAGCTCCTTATGATTCATCCTTTATATTCCAAGAATATTCCTTTGAAATCAAATATGATCATGCTTTTCTCAATTCTAACCTTTGAATGGCTCATCATTGCTTTTAGAATAATGCCCAAGCTACTGAGCATGGTTTTCTGGTGCCTTTTCTCTGATGTTGTCTTTTGCCTTTCTCATCTTACTCTGGACCATCTGTAATACACTTTATCAAAGGTGCTTTATTCTGGCTCCTCTTGGACTTTTGACTGTTGTGAAACACTTTTCCTTTCTTTTGCCCTCTCTGGTTAACTCCAACTCCTCATTTAAATTTTAGTTTAAATATCATCTCCTCTTCAGACCCATGCATAATCACACTGACTTGGTAAGGTATCAGTCCATGTGCTGTTATGCTGTGTACTGCCCTTAAATTTCCCCTGCTGGAGCACTTAAGGAACTGCACTATAATTGCATATATTCTTGATTTATCTCCAAAAAGATAGTAAGTTTCTTCAAAGGGAGGGACTCACTGCTTATTGCATAGCAGATTCATCCTCTATTTCTCTCTCCACTAATATATATGAAATAATTCCTATTAATATGCACAACTAATTTACTTTTTTTATTTAACTTTTTCCCTGTGATAACACTCAATCAGCATTGACAAAGCATAGAAGTTTCGAGTTGTGAAAGACTTTCAAATGAAATTTTTTTATTTGAGTTCCAGGCCAGTTCTATCACTTGTTTTTTATTAACATAAGCTTAAGACATATCATTTGCTCTCCCTAGGATTTAGGGGCCATCTGTTTAAATCCCTCTAGATTAAGTTCCCTTACTGTTTCTGATTCTAGGTTTCTTTATAACTGGCCTCAAATCATTCACATGCTTCTTAGCATTCGTCAAAGAAAACCCCCCAAAAGCTACAACTTTGTGTCGATAGATAAGGGGGTCACTTCATTGTCATTTTTGTCCATTTTGTTTCTGAACATTTTATTGATATTTTTAAAGAAAGCCTGAAATACAATCTCTAATTTTAAATACTAAAGTCTATTCTTATTTTTCTATGTATTTGCATATTTTTTTGACAACAGACAGTGGATAGGACGTGTTTAATAAGCAGAAATGAGTGAATACATGGCCAGTATGGTTTTGTATATTCAGAGAGCTATGATTTAAAGTCTAAATAATAAAATATAGCTTTTTAAGGAAAAGCATCATTCTGTCTTTGTGAAGTGGGCAACACTATTTCTATTTGGTATTAACCTTTAATATATCAAAAATTATCATAAAGGTGCCTTTCCCAATTCACACTGGTAAGTGATGAATGAAAATTACACGTTGGCCAGTATTTTACACAAAGTAGAGTCCAGAGATAATTGACCACTGAAATTTTCTTCTAATCAAACAAGCCAATCTTCAGTTATAAAATTAATCATTTCATTGATATTAACCTTCAATCCCTCTTCCATTAAATCTTTAAGTTCATACTAGGGATGCCATAGGAGACAAATTAAAGAGGGATTTTTATAAAATGAGAAAGAGAAAATGTGCCTTCTGAGAAGCAATTTAATCTTATAAATTATTTTTAATATTCTTTTTTCAATGAGGCATCACATTGACCATAAAATGAAGTGTAAAAGGGCACTGGTTGAGGAAACTGAGTTACAAAGAGACCACTGCACCCTCAAATAGTTATACCTGCAATAATTTGCTTCATAAATTTTTATGGTGTATTTTACACTTTTTAAGAAAGCCAGTATTCCCAACAGTGTCATAATTAGAATTGTGACAGTGTGAGAGCGACTAAAGGGAAATTAAATTTGATCTCTGGAGTATTGAGCTAACTAGTTTTAAATAGGAATTTGTTGCTTTGTTGAAGGTAGATTAGACTTGACACAAAAGATGTTCCTTGAATGGAAGACTCATGCTCTCAGATGGCCCACACCTTACAAATACAGCTTCATAGAAGAGCTAAGTGAAAATTCAGAAGACCTAGGAAATGGAGATGATTTGCCTAGGAGATTTATGGGGTATTTACTGAAACAAAAGGTCTCAGTCTTTAAATGTTAAGTGTTAATGGACACCATATGTTAGCCCTTTCTTCCAGAAATTTTATTGTGCTGTGCTTTATCGTTGTAGTTTGAGAAGCCAAAAATCTCTAAGAAATATCCTTCTGAGGCACAGTCTACATTTAACAAGCCCATTTCCCCATCTTCTGTGCAGAATTGCTCTCTCTACTGTATACTACAAGGCTATTTTTCTTAAAGATAGGATGGAGCTGACTTAGTTGTCAAGATTCAGGCAGTTTTTATAAAAGATGTACTTCCTTCTTAATCTAGTCAGCTTCTACTGCCAACACACAAACGTGCTCTTGGAAACCTTTTATCAGTGCCTCTGGATTGCTGGGGACAGTGCTCAGCATATTACAGCTGCTCATTAAATGCTAGTCCTTGTTTTGCTAATTGTTTAATATATGCGTTGCATAATGGGGCCTGTACTACTGTGGACTAGCAGGGATAAGTGTTCTGTTCAGGCTCACAAATTGGAGACCACAGTCTTCCATAACCGGCAAATCCATTGGCAAAAATAACACAATTAAATAAATAGAAACAATTTTTGCATTGGACTGTCCTCCTCCCAGTTTATGACCAGAAGGAAAATATCTTGAAATAGCATTTGGTTTATATCAGTTACAGAAGTTCATGCTGTTTTTCCACTAGGATTCATTCTACTTTCTCTTAGTGATAAAAATAATACTATAAGGAGTCTTTGACATAGAATGATAGTGGATCTGGAACTTTTCTGGCTTGATCATAGATGTCACCGTCTGTGAACTGTATGCAAAGCTGTGAAAAAAATCCCTTGGACTTTTGGGAGTAAGAGATTGAAAGCCAGCCCACTTCTTCCTTGGCTTCTCTGTAAGCTGTTGCTTCAGTGTTAAACTAGGACAGCTCAAACTAAGATTACTGATACGGAGAGAGAAATACTCCTCAAGAGAACATGGGATACATGGACTAGGACACTTGGAACAGCTCAAGAAGCCAGACTTTCTGGAGGAGGACAGTTTTGAAGCAACATGAGGCTGATATGATCATTTATTTGGTAATAAGCCACTCTGGCACAACTGGGCTTAGAGGAAAAAAAGTTGAGAATGTTAGAGTGTATTCAATGAAGAGCCTTATTTGGAATTCCCTTACAGTCTTTGGTAAGACTTGCTTTTAGGGAGGGGAATCATCTTGCTGTGCATGCTTGTTCTGAGATCTGTATCAATGAAGACCTTTACTGGTAGTGGAGAAAATCATCTCTCAGCCCAACAGGTACCAGGGGTACCACACAGGTGTGATAAATAAAGTATATCCATCTCATCATACCCTTTGCTTGGCATGTGGAACTGTGATCAGTTTCTTCTTTTGGACTAAGTCCTTATGGTCCTTAAAAGACTAAAAAAGTGATGGAACCTCAAAAGGCAGGACATGGAGCCCCTGCTAATAAGGCTTTTGAGAGTTGTAAAAATTAATTAGAATAAAAATGAAAGGAACAGATTTTTAGAACAAAGTCAGACTTGTTGGAAATCTTTTATGATCTACCCAGATATCCACAGACATCTTTTCAATGCCACTAGGCACATAACACTTAGCTACAACTTGGAATTCAAAATCTGTCCCAATAAGCAATAATTTAATATTTCTCCTTCATTTCTTATTTCTTTTTTTTTCCTTACTTCATCTTCCCAGTTACCAGAAATGAAAAGGGTAGAGTTATTTTAAATGTTTCTTTCTATTTTATATCTCACATCAATCAATCATGATTTCTAGTAGTTTTCAATCTCCCGGGGACCTCAGGTCCGCTGTGTCTACTGCATGGTTGGGATGTCACAGTGCAGTCTTCATGGGGTGGCAGAGCCTTGTAATAAAGGGGAATCCATATATCTAGGCTGGCACACTTCACAGATAATTACATGCTCTTCTTAAAAATATATATACATATATTTATAGGATGCACACATCTGTGTTTATACATGTGACCATGGCCTTTTAGAGACTTACTAATATTTCTTTCAGTTTGTAGCCCAAAGTCCTTAGCAAGAGTATATAGCTCCTTCATATGACCTAAACTTTCTCTGCTTCTACTACAAAAGATTCTTACAGGAAGGACTACATTTATTTATTTGTTTTTTAAAATTTCCAGAACCTAGAATGGTGTTTTGTTTGTAGCAAACACTCAAATATTTATTAAAATGGAATTGAATTAATGGAAAGCTGGATCTTTATAGTGTTCAAGTCCATTGTGTAATAATTGTCTTTGGTGCTTTTTCTGGCCTGTGGTGTAGTTTTAGTTACCCTGGAGAAACTCTCCTCATGCCTCCGCTCTCTCTGTTGGTGAAGATTATACCTGCTGCTGCTTTATTCCAGAAACTGCATAACCTTATGCCTTCTTTCTGTACTGAGTGACCCTTCTGGCAGACCCTGTGGCTCTGACCCTTTAAACGGTAGAAGTATCCCGGCGCTTTAACTCGGTGGTGGATCGTGATATTTAGAAATCCCTTCCTTGAGCACCTTTGATTCTCCAGGGATGCCCATAATAAATATTTGCATTATTAACAGAGTTATGAGCATAGTATAAAAATGAATACACAAGGAAGTCACCACTTGGCTTTTGATTATATCTATCCAAATGAAAAATGAATGAGTATGCAATTAATAATGAATGTCCTTGTGTTCTTGTTTTAATTTTAACTCATCAGAGGATGTTAAAATTAGAGTGGAGCCAACATTTGATTTGCTGTTTTATTAAAGGTAGAGCGTGGCCCTCATAGTAATCAATGCATACAAGTTCATGAAACAATATTCTAATATCTGTTTTGCTATGTATTAGCTATTGACTACATTATACATGCTATGTATTTTCTATTAATTTTAGCATTTTCACTTTTAAATGGGTACAATAATAATGTGTATGTTGTAGTTTTCTTTATTGCATTAAATTAAATAGTTCTGTTGATGTAAAGAAACCATTAAATACATATTAGGGTGACAATTATATTTGAACTTTACCCATTGTGAGTTATGAGTTAGGCAGTCTATGTTTAGGCTTTTTAAAAAATTTTACCAATGAAGCAATATTTTCCTTTCACAGAATTGAAGTAATCTGTCAAAGGACACTTAGTTCTTCTAAATTCCACTATATGTATATAGATACATATGTATACATATTTTTTTCAGTTTAGAAGAATGTATCAAGAAAAATCTCTTTCTAGAGAAGTGGGAAGTGAGTATTATTAGTGAGTTGCTAATGATGCTATTGATTAATACAGGAGCAGAATTTTACAATTCCTCCCTCTTTGGTTTTCTTTTCATCACTTGACAGGCAAGACTACAACTTTATTTTTTTATCAGGGAAATTTTTTTCGAGGCCTGTCTGGGCTTCCATGTATTAGCTGGTTCAGTGATGGTGTGTTAGCTAAGGCAATGTTAGAGTTCTCTGTCCTTCAGTTGAGGCCATCCTTGGAAATGTGATCTTTTCTAAAAGATCATGTCAAGGCCATCATCTCATCAGGATCAAGAACTTTTTGTCCATTCCTTATAAGGGTGTCAACATTTTTCTCATTGAACTGGGCCAGGTAGGAGAGAAATTAGCACTAGCTTGCATAAGTATTTAAAATTATTAACACTGTCTGATGTGGTTCCCGGGGAATGAGGGTTGATGGACGGGTTGCAGGCCCTTCTTGCTTAAAGTTCATAGCTGCTTATAGGAGAACTTATCTCCTAAACTGGAAGGAGCTACTTTGACAGGGACTATTAAGACAGCATAATTGCACCTCTGGCATTTTCCTTTCTCCTCTGTCCTTAGGGTCCAGACTATAGTTCATGGGACTGTGAAACTCTTGAGGGAAGGTAATTAATACCTTTCTCACTGCTATACCTTTAGCATCTCCATCTTTAGCATTTATGATCCAGCAGTGC
This sequence comes from Nycticebus coucang, assembly GCF_027406575.1. Taxonomy (NCBI): domain Eukaryota; kingdom Metazoa; phylum Chordata; class Mammalia; order Primates; family Lorisidae; genus Nycticebus; species Nycticebus coucang. Next base: position 157,959,749 of record NC_069781.1, read on the forward strand.
CTAGACCCCAAATGATGCTTTGACACTTGATGAATAGATGAACACTTGCCTCTGTTGCTGCTTCAAAATTAGTTTTACACTCTCTACCTTTTCATGCAATATTCCACATGGGAACTTGAGAAAGAGGAATTGGTGGCAGAAGGATGCTGTTCTTGCCTCTCATGACCCCACATTCAAGTTCAAGAGTTACACATGCTCATAGCCATTCTGTTCTGGATACATCTAAATGTGTAGAAGATCAGCATTCCCACCACATTCACAATACTGGGGGGCTGGGGAGGTGTGAAAATACCGTTCTAGCACTTCGTGTTTATCCGAGGACAGTGTGGTGATGAGAGTTGTATATCTTTCAACTTGAAGTGAGGGGCTGAAATACTCTGGATAGAAAGGATAGATTCGGTCCCATAGAAAGGTCAGTCACTGTGGCAATTAATATTTCCAAAATTATGGCAAAAATATTGTATGGTGGGAGAGATTTCTCACTTCCTTTAAATGGTAACTAGTAAAGGGCTCCATTGTTGGAATTATGGTATGTATTGTGCTGAGAAAGTTCTGGATTTTTTTCTCCTCTCCTCCTACAAATGGTCTCTAAGCCGGTTTTCTTTTTTCTTCTGGAGGATAGTGTTAATGTCAAGGTATGTGAAGGGTAGTAGATGAGCTTAGTCAAGTCCCTTGCCTTCTCCTACCCAAATGCAAAGAAGGCCCCTCCTCCAGAAATGGAAGCTGCTTTTATTTGCCTTAGACAGCTCAATTTCAGGAGGAATACATGCAATTCTTTCTCTACCTATGAAGTCTTTTGTCTTCTTATTAGAAGCTATTGGATCATTTCTTTCTTTTTTTGCGGTTTTTGGCAGGGGCTGGGTTTGAACCCGCCATCTCCAGCATATGGGGCCGGCACCCTACTCCTTTGAGCCACAGGCGCTGCCCTTGATATTGGATCATTTCTAAGATGGAAATCAAAATGTTACAGGTATTTTCTCAAAAGAGTCACAAGGTCATAGTCCTCAAGCAAACAAATCTCACTATTAAAGTTAGGTGGCCAGCGTCTGTTAGGAATCATTAATTTAAATGTTTTTGATCTTAGTGCTGATGAACTGGACCTTCTGAAGATTGGAAAAACCAAAAGAAAGAAAGAAAAAGAGAGAAGACAATAGAGAGAAAAGGCATAGCAGGGGTTGGGGGAGAGAAAGAAAGAAAAAGAAGAAAAAAAAGGGAAGGAGAGAAGGAAGGAAGAAAAGAAGGAAGGGATAAAGAAAAAAGAAAAAAAATGAAAAAGAAAGAAGAGGGGAAGAAAGAGACAGGCTATAAACTATGAGAGGTTTTATGAAGAGAAGCACCAGGAAAAAGCATGCTAGCTTGCCTCTAATTAGTGTGAAAAAGAAATTGATGAAGTGAACATTTTTTCCCCTTTTGTAAAAAGAAGGCACTACCATTTGAAATTGGAACTGTTTACAAGACAGACTAAGTTAGACATGAACAGCACTATCGGTGTTCCAACACCTAGTCTTACACCTTATTGTGTATCTACTTAAGACAAACTGGCTCCAATTAGAGATCTCCTGTCGAGCATCTTATTTATCAGCTTCCAGAACAGCTGTGAGCCGTTCGGGATGCCACCAATTTTTCCTCATTATACTCTCCTTAGAATTACAGATGTGGCGGGCTTGTCCCTAGGGAGCCATATTCTAGTAAACACATCCTTCTGTGTTTCAGGGGCGTCTCTGAAATCAGCCTGTGAACACAGGCCGACATGGTCAGCTGAAGTTGGCTTAAAAGACTTCAGGGTGTAAACAGCCCTCTGTAATTTCTTGGGAAAGAAAAGCCAGATAATGAAAGGGATTTAGGATGTGTAGGAAAGGGCAGGGAGCTGGTTAAAGTAACACATTTTATTTTTAATCAGCTTTACTAAACATGTTGTTCTGGGAATTTGTGACTGAGAAGCCACTGCTGGAAGCACACATTTTATTGTTCCAAGTTTATTTAATCAGAGGTTTAGGAAAGACGCTGAGGTAAGTAAGAGGGAAAGAAGAAATCAACGTATTTCAACTAATGTAAGAGTTTTGCTTTGATAGTGCAAACAAGTGTATTTAAAAATCTTGGGAGGTGAGTTCTTTCCACTCTTGGAGAATGACTTAGTAGAAAATGCACAATATATTTATCAAGCAGCCTCGAAACCTTATTTTCTCTCCTCTTCCCACCAGGACTTGCTCTCAAGAGTAAATCATTCAAAGTATTAGTGAGCAAAGTCATGCTTATAGTTATAGAGAGAAAAGAAAGCTGTAATGGTGGCAGACATTGGGGTATCTGGAGAAAAGAAACATTCTATTCGGGATGTAAGAATCAATCATAGAATTTATTGAGAACGAAAAGTGTGGCAATGCTACATGTTGACCACTAATTCATTCACATCTCACTGTTGCTGCATTCTAGACAGTCCTTCTCACCATGATTTGTCTGGGTCTTGTGTTCTTCTGTGGCCAGTGGGATGCCTCTGATAACAAAGAGATCTGACAAGTACTTGCACATTTGTGTCTTCCTTTTTATAGTGCTCTCGGGAATCCTGCAACTACCTTGTGAAGAATCCCAGGCCAAACCGGGCATGGTGGCTCACCCCTGTAATCCTAGCATTCTGGGAGCCTGAGACCAGTGGATTGCAGGAGCTCAGGAGTTCAAGATCAGCCTGACCTTGTCTCTACCAAAAATAGAAAAGTTAGCTGACAATTGTGGCGGGGGCCTATAGTCCTAGTTACTCGGGAGGCTGAGGCAAGAGGATTGCTTGAACCCAGATGTTTGAGGTTGCTGTGAGCTAGGCTGATGCCAGGGCACTGTACACAGAGCGAGACTCTGACATAAAATAAAATAAAATGAAATAAAATAGAATTTTAGGCCAATCTGCAGATAATTGCTGACTCATCAGGAATTAACGGAGATTAACAGAGCCAGCCTAGAAAGAAAGCAATCACCCAGCAGATTCTCAGAACTCTTTACTAAGTGAGTAATTGTTGTCTTAAACCACTAGATCTTGGGTTGTTAGTATAAATAGCAAAAGCTAACTAATACAGAAAGCCAGATAATGCAGGGATTAGGTTGTTTATTAGAGTCATATATCTATATTTGGAATCTGTCATTTACCAGACACTATACAAAATATTGGAAAACAAGACAAACAATCTTCCTTTCTTCAGTTTGTTCTGGAAGACAATGTTACTAGCAGTTATACTAAACTAAAGTTTTATAATATTTATAACAAGAAGAGACTTGAGCACACAGGTAGGGGCACTCAACTTCAGCCTAGGAATGTGGAGAAAGCCTCAAAGGCAGAGCTTCAGTGATGGGTTGATGATATTTAAGTGAAAGGGGGCAGAGGTGGGAGGTGCAGAGTGGGGATTGCATTGGGATTCTAAACAGTGAATAACACACACACAAGCCTGGAGTTGAGAATGAGGATTGTCTGCTGGCAGAAATAAAGGATTTCAGAACCAGGTCTAGAACTAGCTTTTTATTACCATACATTTATGACCTCCCACCAAGACTCACTTTAGGAACTTTCTGCTCCATTTTTCAAGGTCTGGAAAACTTGCTGAAGTTTTTCTCGTGCTTTCTGAAAGCAATGCCATCAAGATTGTGAGGGACATGCAATCGAGTGAATGCAGCTTCTTGTGTTGGGAGACTTGTAATACCAATTTGTGTAAGTAGCAAGTCCTGGGGTATCACATATCTGTGTCTGAGCATCCTTGCCCTTTCGATGGAGATGGTAGAGGTAAAAAAAAGAGCACACATGTTAGGTATGTGCTCCCTGATGTATCTATCATGAATAAGCACTGAAAGCTAGTAACCAAATTTCCCTGAGTATTTCATAGCATTATTTTAAGGATAAAGGAATATTGTTAGGGCATAAGTCATCATTTTAAAGTCTCAAATGCAAGGTGATATAACTATAATTTAGTTGGATCTCATGGGGACTCATTATAACAATACTAACATGATAGACCAAACACATTTTATTAATAGATTTAATAGATTTTTACAACAGAAACAAGGTAATAATGGAAGTGTTTCATAATGGTGTCTGGATTAAAAAAACCTCAGCTTCCCACCACTATTATAACACCATTTTGGACCTTTGTTAACTAGTATAATTTGTGTGTCTTTCAATTTCCAGGTCCCTATTGTACATTTTTCAATATTCTCATTTATTTGCAAAAGGTACTGCTTGGGATAAGTTTTCCTTTCATTTTGAACATTTGACACTCACATTCACTTAAATGAAACACGTGGATTTATCTGGAACAATGACTGGCACATATTAAAAACTGATTTCTTATCCAACGTCCTACTTCTGTATAGGCAGTCAAACTGCAATTTGATATATTTTTCTAGCTTGAGGTTGAAATTTCTCCAACACAGAGTAAAAATAATAATGATATTCAAAATATTTCTAATGTTTCTTTAGTGCTTTGAGGGTCATAAGAAAGAGTCTTCTGCATACTTTTGCACACAATTCACGTACTCCTGTGTGGTAAGCAGCACATCATTTAATATACATGTTTTTCATATGAGGAGAAAAACATTGAGAAGATAGCATTATATGGTTAAATAGTTTGGACAATTCAGAATCCGAAGTCAACTATAGTTTCGTAATCTTGGACAAGTAGCCTTAAGCATCTCTGACACAGGAGTTGCATTTTATAGGTAATTAAATATACAAGGAGCAGAGAGCTCCAGTCCCACTTCCTCATGTCCCATTGCTCTATAAAAGAGTCTTTGGTACAAAAAACAAACCTCACAGAATCATGGAGTGTCTCTGGAATAGAGCAGTGAACTGATACAGGAATAAAAACTGGAGCCACGAGGCTAATTTCTAGTGTTTCCTTCTTGAAATCCTCATGGAGATTGACTTTAACAAACTGATATAGCCCCCTACCTCCTGCCTTTAATACTCTACTAGAAGATCAGAAATGTGTGATCATTAGTAGCAATTTCTTATTTTGTCAGTCCCCAAGGACTTTGTATTTGATTTACGTATGGATACTTTAAAGTAATAATTCTCAATTGGGGATGATTTGCACACACACACACACACCTCCTCTCTCCTGGGGACATTTGGCAATGTTTGGTGACATTTCTGAATGTCACAACTGTATGTAGGGGGGACAGTGTTCTACTGAGCTCTCGTGAGTAGCGATCAGAGATGCCGCCACATGTTTTAGAATGTACAGAATGACCCCACAACAAAGGATTATCTAACCCATAATATTAACAGTGCTGACGTCTAGAAACCTTTAGGAAAATTTAAAAGTAGCATTTATTATGCTATCTAATTACAAAACTATCCATATTCATTGTAGAAGATTTGAGGGAAAAAAATAAAAGCACAAAGCAGGAAACAAAAACCATTTATAATCCTATGTCCAGAGATAACATTTGTTAATACCTTTTTTAATCTTACCACCCTCTTTCATGTTTAATGATATGTTTTTAAAAGGGGATTGTTGCATACATATTTGGTAACCTATTTTTCAACTCACTTCTTTACTATACCTTAACTACCATTCAGTGTTACAAAATAGTTTCTGAAAAATCCCTGTGGAGTATGACATTCTGCTTTATTTGAATTTTTACAAATAATTAGACTATCTATCATGGTTGCAATTTTATTATTTACGAATAAATATCGTGATGAAGATTTTTGAGATTATATTCTTTACAGCACCAAGGATTATTTTTAGGATAAAATTAAATGGTTAAAGTGTATGCAGTGTTTTCTTTCTTCATTCATGATTTGAATTTTCACATTGTAAGCTAAAGAAGTGTGTAAGAAAGTCTGTGTTGAAATGAAAGAAATACCTGAGGTTGGGTAAAGAAAAGAAATTTATTTGGCTTATGATTCTGCAGACTGTACGTGAAGCATAGCACCAACATCTGCTTATCCTTAGGACCTCAGACTGCTTCCTGTGAGGACCTCAGGCTGCTTCCTGTGAGGACCTCAGGCTGCTTCCACTCATGGTAGAAGGTGAAGGGGAGTTGGCACGTGCAGAGAGCACAAGGCAAGAGAGGAAGCAAGGGTCAGGGGAGTTGCCAGGCACTTTTCAACAATTAGGTCTCCCAGGGAACTAGCAAGAGTTAGAACAGCACCAAGCTCTTCATGAAGGACCTGCCTCATGACGCAAACAACTCCCATCAGTTCCCATCTCCAACACTGGAGTCAAATTTTAATATGAGATCTGGAGGGGACAAACATCCAAAAGCATCAGGGTTTCTTTCCACCAGTAAGAGATAAGAGCTCCTGTTTCTCCGCTCTTTCCCAATCATTCCAAAGGTAGTGTGTCTTAAAGCGAAAACATTATCCTTGAAATTTAATTTAATTCTTGCCTATTAAATAACAATGCATAACCAAAGAATATGCTTAGAAACCCTTTCTGTAACGGCGACTAGTTGATTTCAAAGGTAGCATTTGGTCGTTAGAGGACCTCCCTTAAAGAAATTATTGATTTATGTCATCAAAAACCAAGTATTCAAGAAGAAGTCTCAGACCCTGGCTATAAGTAAAGTATCTCGGTTTCCTGGGAGTCTCATCTGTAAAAGGATCACTGATTTTTGACCTTTTGGGATGTTTTATCTCTCTCTCTTCTTTTTAAAATTTTCCCTAATATTTTATTATGTGCATGGATAACATGAGGAGGAAAAGAGTAACACTGAGGGATAAATGATGCAATTTCCCTGATTTTTAAGGAGTGCATGCCAAGAGCACCTCTTGGGCATATTGAGTTTAAAACAAACAAACAAAAATCACAGGTTCCAGACAGATGTCCTTCTCTACTAATCAGTTCAGATAATTTGTCTGTTTCTGTTTGATTTTATTCAAACATTCTAAATAAGCAGGAAAAGTATTCTAGAGGCAATTAATTAACATAGCACCCATGTTCACATAAAAATTTTTATCTCAAAAATATCAGGCATAATCCTCAAATTGGAACCTAATTTTTAATAAGAGTTTAATGATCAAATCTAGGTTTTCAAAAGTTGTGTTAAAATATTTTCTCCTAAATTTGCTTTGACAGTTTGTGGGGTGTTAGAAAACTATCTACTTTACACATGCTGAATCTCATATTTTAGGCATCTCAGACAGAGTAAGTAAAATCTCATTAAGCAAAGCTGTAAAATTTCACTTTCTAAACACGCGTCAGAAAGCTAATGGGGGAAAAAGGAGAACCAAGCACACAGCTCATGTAAAGCCTCTATTGCTGTCATGTCTCCTAACAGTTCCCTTCCTAAAGCAAATCAAGTGACCAAGATCAATAGGAAATATGATTTGCCTACTCTGTGCAAAGACACAGCAAGTTTAAATTACTTGCCCAACAATGTAATACACACTTAGCATACACTACGCTGTCCTTACTTAGCTTAAACTGGTTTCCATTAAAATAATTGTCAATCTGTTCATGTACCTGTTTTGTGTCCCTAGTAAACAATGACATTCTCAAGGAAGAAATTTTATTTTATTATTAGTGCCCATGTCAAGTATAGCATGGATAGAGGAAATCTAGGAACTAGGGGCCAGTGAAACAATACAAAATAACAGCTAGATAGGAAGAATGAGTTCTAGTGTTCTATACCACTATGGGATGACTGTCTGTAGGTAACAATAACATATTACATAGTTTCAAACTGCTATAATGAGGGTATGGAATGTTCTCAAGACAAAGATGAGAAGGTGCATAGAACTAATTCCCCTGATCTCATAACCATACAGTATATATAGCAAAACATCACTATGTATTCCAAGAATATGTACAATTATTATTTGTCAATTAAAATAAAATAAAAAGTAAAGAGAAATAAATTTAATGAATTAATTCTAGTAACACAGTGAAAACCCGGTCAAATGGCTGAGCAGAAACGTATTGCACGTATTACCCTAAAAATGTAACACAAATGTTCTCTAAAAATGAAGCATTGAAAATGCCCATTTTTTTATATTATAGGTAGTTATAATCATTTTGGTGAGTCCATTTTAATCTGTTGTCAATATGACCATCGATAATGGTAATGATAATGATAATAAAAATACCCCAAAGTGACTTTATAAATCACTTTTTATTATTTTAACTCTGTGATATTTGTATACAATCACTTTACAAGAGAAACCACTGCAAAATTGAAGCAGGAAGGCTCTTATGTAAAATGAGTGCTTAACAACTCCAAGGACCCTCCCTGGAGCCTTTCCTTAGGATCTGAGAACCATGACAGTGGTTCTCAACCTTCCTAATGCCGTGACCCTTTAATACAGTTCGTCACGTTGTGGTGACCCCCAACTATAAAATTATTTTCGTTGCTACTTCATACTCTAATTTTGCTACTCTTATGAATCACAATGTAAATATCTGATATGCAGGATGTATTTTCATTGTTACAACTTGAACATAATTAAAGCATAGTGATTAATCACAAAAACAATATGTAATTATATATTGTGAAATATTTATTTCTAATTACAAGTAAATGAAATTTTGTTTTGAAACCTGATATAGCATGGGTAACAGTCTTAATACAACAGCAGCAAACTGCATTGCTACATTTTGCGAAGGTATGCATAAAAAGCCAACGTCAGTGCAAAGGTTGAGATGAGATTGCTTCTTTCTCACCAGGTCAGAAATTCTTGGGGTAGTCTTTGCAAAAGCACAACAAAGATCATCTTTCACAACAAGTCTACTTCTGTATTTAGACTTGATAACCAACAAGCTGGAAAACTCTGTTTCACAAAGATGTTGTTGGAAATGGAAGAAGAAGGTGCAACACAGTCTCAGACAGAACAGGATCTGATCCAGAATTTTGTAACTAGCATTGTAGAGAAATCAGTTCTCGCTGCATTGCTGTTAATAAGTTCAATGAACTCCTCTTGTGCTATCTCAGGAACATCTTCAAATCTGACTGTGAATGGGCTTCTGGCAGGTGCAAATGGGGTGTCAGGTAGATTTGGAAAGTACGATGAAATTTTGTCTGCAAGCATGTGCAAGTGTTCTTTCACAGAAATCATCATCGTAATCCTTTTGTCTGGTTCAATGTCATGTTCCTCAAAGAAAGTAGATAAGGTAGGCAACATGTAAATTTTATTTTCATTCAATTTTTTTTGCCAAAGCTTAAGTTTCATTTGGAATGATTGGGTCTTTTCAGACAAATTGAGGCATGTTGCATTTGGTCCTTGTTGTGATAAATTTAACTCATTCAAGATGGCAAAGATGTCAACCAAGTAAGCTATGTTCTGCAATTCATTTTTATCACTGAAAAGTGCTCGAACTGTGGTCTTGCTTTCTGATTAAAAAACATTTTGAGTTCATCACGAAGCTCAAAAACATGTTTTAAAACTTTTCCTCTCAACAACCATCTCACTCCAGTGTGAAATAGCAGAGCATTGTTTGGCGCATCCAACTCGTTGCACAGTTGCAAAAACAGTCCACTGTTTAAAGTGCTCGCCTTTACAAAATTGACAGAACTTATGACGCTTTTCATTATTTCTTGTAACTCTTGTGGAAGCGTCTTCGTTGCTAATATTTGCCAATGAGTCATACAGTGAGTTCCGATGACTTTTGGTGGCTCATTCAGTACCAAATGTTGAAATCCAGATCGACATCCTAGCATAGCTGGAGCACCATCTGTGCAAACACCACAAACCTTTCCCCAAGAGATCTTAGGCTCTTTCAGAAATGAACCAACTGTGTCAAATACAGCACGTGCAATAGTTGTTGTTTCAAGAGGTTTGTAAAAAAGAAACTCATCTTTAAAGTCGCCATCATTAATATACCTCATGTAAACCAGTAACTGTGAACAGTTTGCAACGTCTGTAAATTCATCAAGCTGGATACTAAAGGTTGGAAGTGGAGCAGATTTAATTTTCTGAATTACCTGATCGAGAATATCAGCAGACATGTCATCTGTTCTTCTGAGGACAGTATCATTAGATAAGGACATTGCACTCAATTTTGTAACAAATTCGTTTCCAGTCATAACTTGAACAATGTCTTTGGCTACTGGTAACAGTAAATCCTCAGCAATGGTGTGAGGTTTTGTAGCTCTGGCAATTCTGAGTGCCACCAAATATGAAGCTTCAACAGCTGCTATGTTTTGTTTGTGGTACTTGCTACCAGTGTCAAGTCTGGCTTTCTTGAGTCCATCAGCTTTCCTTCTGAAATAGTTGGTATCCTTGCCGGCAAAGCTCGGATGCTTGCTATCAAAATGGCATTTTAGTTTGTTTGGCTTCATAGATTCGGCTGATAGAACTTCACAACAAACAACACATTGAGGTGGGAGTCTGTAGTTCAGCTACTTCGGAGGCTGAGGCAAGAGAATCTCTTGAGCCCAAGACTTTGAGGTTGCTTTGAGCTATGATGCCATGGCCCTCCGCTGAGGGAGAAAAAGTGAGACTCTGTCTCAAATAAATAAATAAATAGACAGAGAGAAAGAAAGAAAAAGAAAGAAGGAAAATGATCACAAAGGGCTATTGTGAGGATTTGCAGATACATAAAGCACCCAGTTTGATGTGGGGCGGCGAGCCAAGTGTTAGAGAATTTGTGTTCCCCCAAATGGCCACATAGAACTAAAAGGAAATTTAAAGACAAATAGAATTGTATTTATAGTCTTAGCATTAAAACTAAAGTTGTAGTAAAACACAAAACCATCTCTGAATGAGCATATTTACTGCTAATGAACAAACATAGTGATTGGGGACTCATTATTTAACACACACTTATAAATAGATTGTGAAAACCAGAACAGATATTTTAGTCTATGCTGTGCAGCAAAAGAGCTTGGACTTCAATGTTAGAAATTTATCATTAACTGGATGTGTACCTCAGACATTTTATTTAACCAAGCCTTCCAAGCCTTGATTTCCTAATTGGTAATTGCGGTATATTCATAGCAAATTACTGTGTTTCAGGCACTGTAGTAAGCTTGTTAACATGTTTATTAATTAATTTATTTATGAAGATGTTAGTCACTGTGGAAAGCCCTGAGTCTAGAAGAGTGAATGATATTGTCATCATCCCACTTTTCAGCAAGGTACAGGAGATAAGATTTTAGCCCTCATAGTACTTTATCATTTTTAAATTGCATATTAATAGTAAATAGGTAAAAACGATTCTGGGAGAGATAATAATAAAGTGAGACCAGCATTTAAGTAGGGTCAAAAATGATATCTCCTCTAGTGAGATTTTATTTAAGTTGATATGTGGTGGAAAAAAGACAACTAAGCAAAAAACATTATGGACATGAGGGGAGCTTGTTTGAAGGCTGTAAGAAGCTCTAATACTCCTTAAAATGAACCTATTTAAACATGCAAAAAACATCCAATGCTTATGATTCCATGTAAAGCTGTTGGATTCCTAAAGTCATTGGTATAATCCAAGCTCTACTTCTTACCAGCCTTGAATACTTTATTTATCTTTCTGAGACTTTGTTTCCTCATTTTGATTCTCAGTAAATATTAAGTTTTCATATAACCTCTGTTCCTCATTCTTCAATCTGGGTATGCTGAAAGAGATGGAAAACGATAACTTGTAAATACGAGAGATGATGAAAACTAAGTTGCTGAAAATACATTTTTTTCCATTTAGCGCATGTAATTACCCAGAAACGTTAGGTATTCGTGTAACCATACTTTTTGAATGTTTACCATGACAGATAAAAAAAGTTGTACAGTAACATAGTCTACTTGTTGATGAGATTAGCTAGATGCCCATCAGTCTTATTCCTTTTCCTGGGCATATGGGATGGCTACATTTCCAAGCCTTCCTTATGGTTGGATTGGGATCATATGATGAGGTTCTCACAGATGAAACAGGGTGGAAGTATATTCTGCTCACAGATGTGGTCGTAATTCCTCCAGATGGTGCACCATTCCATGGCACCTGTGGTGGTCACATATAGTGGATGGTGTGCAGGAAGAGCCTAGATCCCTGAGCCATCACTTGGAGAAGAGCTAGCAGGAGAGCTATTCCCTGTGACATGGGCAACAAATACACTTGAACCACTGAGATTTGGGGATTGTTTATTGTAACAACTAATGTCTCATATCCTGACCAATACACTAATTGTATGCGTGTCACAAGCCATTATGGTAAAAATACTTTGACTAAAAGTTTGACTTTTAAAAAAGTCATCAGCTTTTTTATTCTAATCCCTTTTTTAAAAAAGGTACATTATAATCTGCCCTCTATTCGTAATTAAAAATCACTTTTGATATCATCTTAAAATGAATCAGATAGGATAGGGTTAGGGAGACAAAAATATTCAAAATCCATTAGGTTGGGTTTTGGACACATAATGATGATTAAAACCTACAGATATTTCTTTCTTTATTCTTTGTAAATAAAGGGAAATGGCTAATGTCCCTATAAAATCCAAACAAAAGGAGCCACTATTGAAGGCAAAACAAGCTCCGCTATGTTAGATGTTATTTTGCACAAAAGAATTAAAATCCATATAGACACACACACACACACACACACAAACCTTTTTGCAATACATGACATTTCCATTGTCTTGAGATATAGCATTTTTCTAAGAACAATCATTAAAAGCCTCTGTCCAAAGCAAATGTTTTCTCAAAATATCTTCCACATAAGCTGAGCACTTTTATTGGAAATCCTTGATGTGGGTTATGTGGGTAGTACAGTGCAGAAAGCAAAGGACATGGGATCAGAACTCAACTTTGCCTTCTGCTGTCTGCATCACATAGCTTAAGGCAGCAGTTCCTATCTAAAAAGGGGAAATAATGAAGCTTTGTTTTTCAGAATAGTTGTGAGCACCAAATAACCTGTTTGACATCTCTCTGCCTTTTCAATTCCTACACTGTCAGTGCTATGCTTTGAGAGAGAATGATACAGTCTTGCAAAATTATGTTCTTTATCTTCAGAGGTACGTGTCCCCGAACATCCACTTCCTCCAGTCTTGCTGTTCCAGTGCTCTCAGCTGGTGTCCTGGCCTCTTCCTACTCAGGAATGGAGGTTGTGTGCCATGAACCTGCCTGATTCCATGTCGTGGACATTCCTATTTCCTCAATTTCACTCCACACTCAGAGAGAAAATGACCTCTTTGTCTGGCAGAGGCTAAGCTGTTTCCTGTGCTCTTAAACTCGTTCCATGCATTTCAGTTTCATACATAAGCTTGTTTTGCTGGTGATGGTTCTTTCTCTCCTGCTTCTTCAGTTTCTCTCATGTCTTTCCTCCATAGCCCAGCAATACACCAAAGTCCTCTTCGGAGAAGAAGAATAAGGTCAGAGAGGGTATTTTCCTTCTTTTTTTGTTTTCTTTTCCAATCTTTCTCCTGGCGTTGCGATCCCATCTTGAAACTATCACTTCCTTTGCATCTCTGATATTTGGTTCCCTTGTTTTCCTTCCTACCTCTTTTATTTATTTTTTCTTGTTTAAAGTAGTCTATGAGATATTCTTTTTTACTGACAGCACTTTCAATGCTTCTTTTACCCTCTGCAATTTCCTTTAAAAAATTTTAACCATTTCCCTCACTTTCACTACAAGGCACATAAAAATATTTCCTGTGTCTGTGTCTCCAATTTAATTTCCCCAATTCCAGACCCAGTTGCCTTCTCAACATCCACCCCTGTATGTCCAACATCTCCAACTTGACATGTTCAAAATTCAGTCTCCACTCCTCTCTTTCTCTGTCAACCTAGGTTCATATTGTGACTTTGACACTTTTTAGCTTTGTGCTTTATTTAAGGTTACCTAAGATTCCTAAATCTTAGTTTCTTCATCTATTAAATGAGAATAATCCTAGTCAATAAAATAGAGTGACAGAAAATTGACAAGAAAAGCTACTATTGATTGCCTATTAGTTTTGTTTTATGTGCCAATACAGTCCTGATGTTTTATAATAGTTGGTGTTTATGAAAGGACAGTGCAGTTATTGCTATTGAAACTAGGAGCATGGGATTTGAAGCTCACTCCCTTTTTAATTCCATACTCACTAAGGCATAGAACTGAGAGCTTCAGTGTCTATGTTGGAGAGAAAAGGTATTCTTTCAAGTCTATATTCTTTGACTCTTGGGCAGTTCCACTTTCTCTCTACCCCAGAAGCAAATCCTTAAGCCTGTGGGAGAGTTATGCATGCCAAATCTGAAATCCTTAGTTGGATCTTAATTTTCATGGTTAACAGATAGATAATTATCCAAAATTCAAAGACATGTATAAAAACTTCTATTCAATTCTCCATACCACAACCAGTCACCTGACAGAACCAAGGAAGAGAAACGTGGTTCTGCTGTGGCATTAGGAGGTTAAACATATTCAACTCACTTGTAGATAGAATAGGGACCTTTCACGAACGTAGGAAAGACTTATTTATAAATAAAAATCAATGCCATTAGTATTTGTTTTTCAATATGAATTTTCCTATAAGTAATTTGCAAGTTTATCCTATCAATTTATGAAAATAACATGGATTTCTTAATATTCTGCAGAACTGCATCATGTATACCTGATAAGCTCAGTAGCAGTGAGCTCTGTGGGCTCACAGATAATAGTTCTTAACATTTTTGTTAACTTTTTTTATTCATTTGTTTGATTGTGGATTATATGCCAAATTTAATCACTGACAACTACCCAAACACATGAAAATCAAATATTATTTGAAGGAATAATAGGTCTTCAGAGGCCCTTTCTATCAACCTTCTATGGATCTACAGAAACTGCATCAGAATTCCTCTATTTTTTTTTTTTTTTGGCCAGGGCTGTGTTTGAACCCACCACCTCCGGCATATGGGACCGGCGCCCTACTCCTTGAGCCACAGGCGCTGCCCAGAATTCCTCTATGTTATAGGATCTTTGGGGGTCTAGGGGTCCACGCTTCCCAAAATACAGGAAGCAAAAAAAAAAAATTCATGAATTACGGGCTCAGCACCTGTAGTACAGTGCTTACTGTGCCAGCCACATACACTGAGGTTCTCAGGTTCAAGCCCAGCCCGGGGTCAGCTAAACAACAATGGCAACTGCAACAAGAAAATAGCCGGGCATTGTGGCAGGCACCTGTAGTCCCAGCTACTGGGAGGCTGAGGCAAGAGAATCGCTTAAGCCCAAGAGTTTGAGGTTGCTGTGAGCTGATGCCACAGCATTCTACTGAGAGCAACATAATGAGACTCTATTTAAAAAAAAAAAAAAAATTCATGAATTACGTATCCATTTGTGTAATAAAACAGTGTTTTACTCAAATTTCTTTCTTTTTTTTTTTTTTAGTATAGCTGGCTTTCTTAAGCACTCTTAAAGTCTAACACTTATTTATAAGTGTTTCGGTTTGGGATTAAAGGATTTTGCAAGAAGTCAATGAATGAGACACTTATCATATTAGGAGAGGTTGTATCTTTATACGTCTTAGAGAAAATGTTTGGACCTGAAAAAGCAACATGATACTAGAAAAATAGACACTTATAATACTGTAGCAATTGTTTGCTTTCATTTATTTTATAACCTGGTGGTTTTTATAGCACGTTTTCATCTTGTCTAAATAGATTACAGCATGCACAACATGCCTTCCATATAGTTTGCTCTCCAATCATTATTTAGCTCCAAAATCTGTTTCAGATGTAGCGACTAAAGTATCTATCATGTATGGACAAAATATTTAGATTTTCACAAATTACTGTTGGTGGTAAGAGAAAATCTAATGAGGTATTTTATACATATAATACATATTTCCTTTAATAGTCATTAAAGAAAAACATGTATGATGTGTATCATTATTTTCAGCCTTGCGTTTGCTTTAATAATTTCTAATTTAATGCTTAACAATATTGGGCTGGGCTTTAGAGAGGAGAAGTTTTAGAGACGTGATCTCAAATCAAAGTTCATAAAGTGAAAAGAAGATATTCTAGGCAGAAGTGGGAGGGATACGCAAAACTATAGGAATAGGAAATAGCATCACTGTTTATAATCCATTCTCTTAATCCACACATATTTATTTTGTTTTAAAAATTTAGAGTTGTAACATTGTGGGTTTATTTCTTAGTATATCTTAGGTGTTGTGCCACTATTGGTATTGGTCACAGATATGTCATATTCTAATGCTAAGGAATCCCAAACATAGCATCAACTATCCTTTCATCTTCACTTTCAACATATAACCATTAACAAACCTGCCCTCTGTCATATAGTGACACTGCCATATAGCATTTAATAAATTCTTAGTATGACCATGAATGATGTTTGATTTGCATTGGGTCATTGAACTTTCTCAATGACTCTATGTAGACAGCAGATTCTACGTTTTGTTCAAGAGAGAAAATTAAAGCTCAGAAAGGTGATATAAAAAAATCTAAGTGCAAACAGGCAGGGGCAGACCTAGGATTGGAACCCAAGCATTCTATAATAGCTTCAGAGCGAATGTTCTTATTCACAGTTTCATTGTTTGTGATAAATTGACGATTTGAACACAAAATATTGGCTTTCCTCCTTGTTTGAATTTTAATCATCTCCTTTTTACTTTATCTTATATATCCTTTTATCCCTCAACTTCACCATTCCCTTCCCCCCACCCCCCCAATACAATTGCAGCACCTGTCTTATGGGATTAGAGACAGACATTCCAAACCACAGTGGGGTAACTTTTTTCCCTCATGAGATCACTGACCTATATTTTCCTTTGCCATCAGACTCCATGTCTAGAATTGTGATGCTTATACAAAGCAAGGAACTTTTCCCGTGTGTTGATGAATACTTATTCCTCTCCTTTTCTCTGCTAAGGTTTTTGAGTGATGTAATATATAGAAACCCTCTTCCCATTGCAGTTTAGTACCAACTAAGTTAGAAGATAAAAGAACAAGATACATAAGGACAAAAAAATTATCTTTACTACTAACACAGGCTGATATTACAGAACACAGTGAATATTTCTAGAAGAATATCTTCCACATTGTAAAAGTTAAAATTAAATAACCTTTTCATGGAACAATGGTCTGGACCCAACCTCAACTCCACAAGGGCTGACAGAGTAAAACATAAGGTTTCTGCAGGGAATTTGTACCCAGAAGGAAGAGAAAGGGTAATAATTCTATACATAATAGTTATTCCTTCTAAACTACCAAATGAAATGTGTCAACCTACCCACAAAAGAAAGATCCAGTTGGAGGTAGGAGAAGAAAAGCCAGAGGAGTCCCTGACACATGGAATAAAATGTCTGGAGTGGAGAAGAATGCCCCTTCCACCTAAAACTCACATATTGTTAAAAGGGCATAAATATTAGATTTTAAGACAAGCAAAATAAAAGATGGACTATCATCAGTAGAGGTATAAAGTTAGAATGAAGAGGCGAATGCTACAGTATAAAATAGATATTTTTGAAGTGGAAAATGGAGGACTTTTCTTTAACCTGGAGTACTTTCCCTGAAGATAGGTAAAAGTGGTCAGTGAATTTACTATATTTCTAGTCATAGATTTTATAAGTGTTTTATATTTATTTCTAGTCATAGTTTTTATGAGTGTTTTCTGAGACTGTATAATCTGGCCAAAACATACCAGGTCAGGAAAGCATTGAAAATGATTCCTCAGATGCTTTGGTTAAATGTCTGAAAGATGATAGAATTATGATTTGTCTTAAACTGCTCAATAGAGCACACATTTTAACAGCAAAGCATATTATAAAAATATATCTGTTTCTTTTGTCAATTGCTTATGATCCAAAAAGAGCTGTTGAAAATTGAAAAATAAGAGAACAGACCTCTTCTTTTGTTGTAGGAGAAAGTTTAAAAAAAAAAGTTAAGAGGAGAATAATAGCTGAAAGTTGAGATTTGGCAGAAAGTATGATATGATCTGATTTTCAATCAATCTCGAAACTGAGAATTTAAACACCTCCATCTGACATCAAATAGAAATGACCCATCGGTCACGCGGTCAGTATTTCTGAGATCGGGATGTCTTGCAATAAAAGATTTCTGCTTTATTTTACTCATTTTTTTCTTCTTTTCTGCAACTTCAAATTCCCTCACCTGCTTTTAGTCTAAGCTAATAGTTTGATGGGGTAGAGCTGTGTAGTAGAAAGAGTGTAGGGATAAGATAGAATGTTTTTGAATGTTAATATAAATTAATATATTTTATAATTAATATATTTATATTTTAGTCCTACAGTTATGGGAAAAGTATCTCTGGTCTTCTAATTTAGATGTAATTGAATAAAAATATTATCTCACAGCTTTATGGCGATGTATTTATTTTATTACTTAAAAAATTTAGGGTGTACAAGTATTTTTTGTTCCATGGATAAATTGTATCAGCTGAAGTTAGTACCGATCACCAGAATAGGGTATACTGTACCTGATAGGTATATTCTTATCCCCCTCCCCACTCTTCCCTCCTTTTAAATTTCTAATGTCAATTACTGCTCTTTGTATATGTCATTTAGTTCCAACTTAAATATGAAAACATGTGGTACCTGTTTTTTCATTCCTGAGATACTTCACTTAGGATTGCATTTTGTTCCGTCCAACTTGCTGCAGAGACAATATTTCATTCCTTTGTATCACTGAGTGGTGCTCATGATGTGTGTGTCCACCATGTCTTTATCCAGTCATGAATTGATGGGCACTTAGGTTGATTCCTTACATTTGCTTTTGTGAATTGTGCTGCGATAAACATTTGGGTACATATGTCTTTTTTTTTTTTTTTTAAATAAAATAACTTCTTTTCTTGTGAATAGATGTGTAGTAGGATTTCTGGATTGAATGGTAGGTTTACTTTTAGTTCTTTGAAGAATCTCCACACTGCTTTCCATAGTAGTTGTACAAGTTTCCATTCCAACCAACCGTATATAAACATTCCCTTTTAATTTCAGTCATGCCAACATGTATTATTATTTGACTTTTTAATAATGGAGATTCTGAGAGAAGTAGATGGTATCTCATTGTGATTTTAATTTGCATTTCCCCAATAGTTAATGATGTCAAGCATTTTTTCCATGTTTATTTGTAATTTGTCTTATCTTCTTTTGAGAAGAGTCTGTTCATGTCTTTGGCCTACTTTTTTATGGGATTATTTGTTTTGTTATTGCTTATTTCTTTGAGTTCTTTGTAGATTCTGGATGTGAGCCCTTTGTTAGGAGCACTGTTTGGGAATATTTTCTCCCATTCTGTAGGTTGTCTAATTACTCTGTTGATTATTTCCATTGTTGTGCAGAAATACTTTAGTTTAACTCCTATTTATTTTTATTGTTGCTATATTGCTTTTGAGGTCTTACTCAAAAATTGTTTTGTATAGGTTATGTGTAGAAGAATTTTTGCTATGATTTTTATTGTTTCAAGTTTTTAAGTCTTTAATCCATCTTGAGTTAATTCTTGTATGTAGTGTTTCATTCTCCTGCTTATGGTTATTTAGTTTGCCCAATATCATTTATTGAATAGGATATATTTTCCCCGGTGTATGTTTTTGTTGGCTTTCTAAACAATTAGCTGGTCATACCTATATGATTTTATTTCTGGGTTCTAGAAATTCTGTTTCATTGGTCTATGTGTCTCCTTTATACCAGTGCCATGATGTTTTGGTTATTGGAGGCTTATAGAATAATGCGAAGTCAGGTAATGTGATGCCTCCAGATTTGTTCTTTTTGCTCAGAATTACTTCAGTTATTTGGGATCTTTTTTGTTCCAGATGGAGTTTTATTTTTTTCTAGGTCCATCATTCTGGGCGTATGGACATTTAATGATGTTGATGCTACCAATACATGAGCATGATGTGTAGCATGAGTTATTTGAGGTACTTAAAGGAATAGAGAAATGTGTCATACTTTGTCTTTATTTTTGTATCCATAAGTTGACTAAGACAGAATGGGCAGAAGTAATCCTTTTTCTGCATTTAAGAAAGTACAAGTAGAGCAAGACCCCACCTCCAAAAATAGCTAGGTTGCTGTGAGCTGCGATGCCATGGTACTCTACTCAGAGTGTCTCAAAAAAAAAAAAAAAAAGAAAAGAAAGAAAGAAAGAAAGAAAGAAAGTAGAACATAAGAATTTACCTTATTCACCAAATACACACTTTTTCCATCTATTAGTTTGAGATAATAATCCTTACCCATTCATAAGGCTTTTTTACATAAAAATATTTTTTCTCCTAAACCTTGTTGCATAGAGAGCTAATTTCTTTCATTTATTAAGCCAGGCAGTACACTATAGTGGAAAAGCTCAGATTTTGGAGTTCTTGGAACTGAAGTTTAGTGTTACCACCTGTGTGACCTTGGAGAAATTACCTAACCTCCCTGTGTCCTTTTATCCACCTCCATTTTATCAAGGGATCAGGAAATAAATCTCGTCTACTCCATATTGCTATTGTGAAGATAAGACAAACATGTAAAGCACTCCTTGTAGTAGAAGATAGAAAAGGTTAGTTAATTTTGGCTTTTGTTTTCATAAGTAAACACCTATTATGTCCCAGGCAGTATAATAGGCAGATAATATCATCTATTAACATAATTAGAAACTGAAGCTGAGACAAAATGCCTTGTTCAAAGGAGCATACGAGTTAGTGTACAACAAGGATTTAGGCTCTACCTTCTACTAGAACACCTTTCAAGATGAACAAAATTCAGGTGGGTGTTTCACCCAATAGGACAGCAGTTTTATATCACAATCATGGATATGAAAATGGTGGTCAGTGAAAAATAAGACTCTTGTTCCTCAACTACCTCTATGCCCACCATTTCAACTGTGAAGAGTTTTAACTTGTGTGCCTTGTTGCAAGTGTTAATGATGACACTACAGGCAGATCTGGTGAGAAAATCTCATAAAATATCTCTTCCTTCTGGGGCCCACATGAATGGAATGGAGCCAGAGAGTCCAAGGTAACAAATCCAATTTTCCAGAGTGTAGCTTGGCTCACAGCATCAAGTCCAGTGGGTAGAAATTAACATCTCTATGTTATAGATGAGTAAACAACAGTGTGACTAAACAACTCCCTTAAGACCACAAAGCTAGTGTTAACGATGTTATTAGTGCCTGACATCATCAATCCTATGCAATTGGATTTTATTTATAATGTACTTTTGTATAAATATGCTGTTATATAAATATATTAAATTATAAGAATAGTTGAGGTGGGATGTACGTGTGTCAGAATAATGCTACCTGGTAAATTTTTCAATTATCCCAAGGATATCTAGCAAATCTTCAAACATTTTTTGGGGTTAGGCCTCTCAGCTGTGAAATTGCATGACAGAGTAGAAATTTTAATACTTGGTAGGATCTGGATGGTATTCTCATTCAATGCTTTTATGATCAGTCAAGTAGTAGAATGCTTTAACTTAAATGAGCGATTAATTACTCATACTCAATCTGTGACTGTTATGTTATACTAATAGTGAATCTGTATAGTCTTCGGGCTTTAACTTCACTGGCTCATGCATTTTTAGTGTTTGGTAACAACCATTACTCTGCTTCTTTAGCTAGATTTTTTTTTTAACTAATCATAATATTTCATTGTGTTAGTTTTAGAATAATCTTTACTTAATATGCAGGATATACATTATGAACAAAACTGTACATGTTTCATGGTCTGAGCCTGTTTCAGTGACTTCACAATATACTTCAACACTAATAACCAGGAAAAAAAAACGGACATCCACATATGTGTAACTAACTAAAAAGCCTGAGTTTTATCTCACTGGTGAGCAGGCTGGAAACCAAGCTGGATATAACCTTTGTACTTTTATGTACTTTGTTTTGTCAGTCATACAAATGGAGACAATGTCAGATCTGTGTCAGAGGGTTCCCCTCTTAAATACCTTGGAATACCTGTTATTGAAGTTTCTTATATTTCAGTTCAATCCTTTCTCTAGATCACACAGAAAAAAAAAATGTAAAGAAGTCAAACGCAAAATGAGAACAGTAAATCGACGGGAAAAGTGCTCAGAAACCATGAGGCCAAATCTGCTGTAGAAACTCTTTGGTCTTTTAGACAGGACATAGTTTTGAAGTTCAAGGGCAGAGTCCTTGTGTTAAAAGGTGAATATTTTCAGAGTTAAAAGCAATACTCTTTTATGTTTTTTTTTTTAAATGTCTCTGCAAAGCTCCAAAAGCCCAGAAAAAGAAAATAAAGGGTTACTTTTCTCTTCTTTCATTTTTCTTTGTTAATAAGGAGGTGGAGCTACAGCTGAGGTTAGGACTGTGACCTCTTCCAAGTGTCCCATCAGAGGACAGGCCCTGTTTTTCCTGCAGGGGAGCAGCAGTGCTGAAGTAAGGACAAGTATCCATTATGATGTATCTTGAACTGGCCAACTCAGGATGGGGTGAGAACATCTATGTCATATCCTTAGAATAGGGAAAGTGGAAATATGTCTAGGGCAAGATAGGAGTCAGAGAGGAAAAAAATTGTCCTCTGATAAATTCTGCTTCTCTGAAAGTCATCTGAGAGATGTTATTATGATTTCTTGCCCCAAGAGTACAATTGAAGCAAAAAATCTAGGAACAGAAGTTGAACTTCAGACACAGTTTTAAAAAAGAAAAATCTAAGGACATAGCAAAGATGACTATTTGATATTCTTTCTCTCTGGCATCATTACCCCTAAGGTAATGATTACTTGATTCTTTGGCCAAAGGGGAAATAGAAGGCTAATACAGAGGAAAAAACTATTACAGGTGAAAGCGTCTGGTTGAGTGGGAAGGTTTGGGGGAGGAAGATGAGAAATAAAATCTAGCGGCAAATGATGCTTTGCAACTAAAATAAGTAAAATATATAGGAACACGAAAAGAAATTTGTAACATGTTCTTAAGTATAAAAAGCATATGGAACCATCTTTCCTGTACGTGTATATACATACACATATGTACATATAATTTTGGACAAATGCATATACAAAATTCCTTCAATGACTCCAGCTGGGGAATGAGGATAAAAGATGTCTCATAGGTTAAACCTTCTTGTTTTTAACCTATATTGTTTTGTGTTTGAATTTTTTCAAAGTTTAATTGCCAAATTTTTAATAGAGCCAAAGTTTTTAAATACAGTAGAACCTCCATAGTTGACTACCTCCCTACACTGACCATCTCCTTAAGTTGACCTAATTTTCATAGCCCAGACATGTACCACATACATGGACTCAGTGGAAGTTCCTTATGTTGACCATCTCCATGTGTTGACTAATTTGTTACAGTCCCTTGGTGGTCAATTTATAGAGGTTCTATTATATAACATGTGGGAAGACACTGGGACATATGTCTTGAAAAAGAAATAAATTTCATTTTTTTTAGGTCAACATGGGGAAAAACACCTTCATCCTCTTCTCTAGCCTGTGACCTCCTCAACGGGGGCAAAGTCTCTCTTTAAAAATTCTGAATGGCCAGCATCTACCACTTAAGCAAGCATGTATAGAGTCCCAATAATTTTTGGCCAAATGAACAGCATGATGAATGAACTAACGAAAGTAAATACTGAATAGCTAAATGTGCTAAGTGCAGGCTTACCAACCAGATCCTTCGGTTGGCTTTGCTTTCAGGATTTTACTGTATTTTCTGTATTTTTTACTCCCTACTTGAGCAGGGAGTAAAAAAAAAAGGCTGTCCTGGAGCAGAAGCAGAGTCACCTTTCGATCCTTGATAGCCCTTTGATTGACATGCCCCATAGGGGCATAGGTAGAGAAAAAATCTGGGAAGTTTTTGTGATTAGCTAGGATTGGAGTCTGGTGAACAAAATAGATAATGTTAGCTTATATCAACCTCATTAATAAATTGGATAGTTATAGGTATTGTCAAAATAGATCTAATACATACAGTTGAAGAAGGAGGTATAGAATATGATGCCTTTAATACTATGAAAATTATTATTAATTAGTAAGAATACATGAGCATTAAGTGATGAAATGAGGACATTTTCTCCAGGAAAAAGTAGAGCTAATTTGTGTTAAGTGCATACTAGATGCCTGCCTAGTTTTTGGTTCTTTACATAAGTTGGATATTAGTGTGTGTTTGTTTTCTTTACGTAAGATGAATTGGAGGGCAGAGTAATCAAACACATTACAGGATGCAAATTCAGAATTAAATTTAAAAAATTGTATCTCTGGCTGTTATGTGGAAAGGAAAAGTAGTCTTTGTACAGAGAGGACAGCAGAGACTATTTCTTGGAGCCCAGCTTTGGGCAAGATCTTTATAAAGACAAATACTCTCAAACTATTCCTCAACTCCTTATATGATTGTTTTTGTGATGAGAGAGCCTGTGTTTTCAGCTTGCACTTCTTGTGTGTGCATGTGTCTGTGTGTGTTATCTATAGATTGGTTCTCTGAGAAACACAATGAGACAGAAAGAAACGCAATGAATGTTTTGGGGAGTAACACCCCTGGAGCTCCAGGATAGAGATAAGAAATGACTAGGTCATTGTACCACTGCCTTGCTCAGATCTCAGCCGGTGAATGCTTAACAAGTAAAGAATGCTGGCTATGAAGCTCACAAGAGAACCTGATAAAGCTAGAGGTTGTCAGCTAACTGCACTGCTTGTACTCAGGCAATGAGTTCTTCCTTGAAGAGGAATTTGAGCTGCACATCTCCAGTTCTCATTTAAGTCTGGTACGTTTTTGATATAGGGTAATATTTGTTGATCAATTTTTGAAAATATGTGAATGCTTTTCTCATCTTTGTACAACAAATTTAAATGATAAATGTATGCATCTGGATTCTGCAAGTGATTATAAAAGAAACCCAATATTTCATCCAAAGTAATGATTTTTTAAGTTATTCCACTAACATTTAGTTATTTTGCAGACTTTCACATTCCTGAATTTCCGACTGCAAATACTAACTCTTGAAACGTAGTTTTTGCTTGTAAATGCCTCATAACATTTTAAATTTAAGTAATATGGTCAGAATATCTATTAGTGTTTTTATTATGTTAATCAATGTAGACAAATTTCACATTCACTACATAGGGCATTCGTACATACTAGACACGATCCCAGCCATGATTTAACTCATGCTTTGACATGTGGAGGAGGGAATCACATTTCGTTAGTTAATTTAGTTACTTACTTTTCATAAAGAATTCCTGGTTCCAAGGTAAGTAACATTTCAAGTAAATGTTGAAGGAGTACAAGCAGATCACCAGGAGAAGAGAGATTAGGAGCAAGGCAGCTGCAGAAAGAGAGTTTCTTACATTGAAGGGAGGGAGAGGAATAGTGTGTGTGGCCTCCATGAGGAAAGGAGAGAAGTTTGCATGAGGAGATGGTGGATCCAGACCATGAAGTATCTGCCGATATGCTAGGGCAGTATTTTTACAAACTTCTTTAAATTTAAATTTATTTATTTATTTCAATAGATTTAGGGGGTACAAACTTTTTTATTACATGAATGAATTGTATAGCAGTAAAGTCAGGGCTTCTTGAGCATCTGTCACCTGAGTAGTGTATATGTGGTATCAGTAGGTACTTTTGAATGGACAGGACAGTATTAAGCAGCAGTTGAGAAAAAGGGTGATTGGGTGATTGCAGCGGCTCCTGCCTGTAATCCCAGCTACTCAGGAGACCAGGATTTTTAGATGAGCCTGGGCAACAATGTAAGACCCTCCCACCCCCAGTCTTTAAAAAAATAAGAAAAAATTAGCTGAACATGGTGGTGCATACCTGAGATGAGAGGACCCTGTGAACCTGTAGTTCAAAGTTGCAGTGAGTGGGATGGTGCCGTTGCATGATGAGTGCCGTTGCATGCCAGCCTGGGCCACAGAGCAAGTCCTCATCTCTTTTAAAAATGAAAAAGAGTATTTTTCTGGTGTTACAGAGGTCTCAACTCAAATCTATGTTTTGTCGTTCTCCCACCACCAGTGATGACTTTAAATAGTTCCTCTGTCTTAAGTTTCTTCATCTGTATAAAAGGAATGATGGTATCTAGTTCACGTACTAAATGAGATGAGTCTAAAGCACATATCCCAGTGACTGGTACTCAATTATGAGGTAATTAAAAAAAGTGAGAACATGAGCATCATTAACCTTATAATTATTTTATATTTCAGTCACATATTACCACTTAACAGTGATCATCGAATACTCATGTCTCCCCTTTCTGTATGGCAAAGTTCTCATGGCAGCTTGCAATCTCAACAGTGTAGAGACGTTCAGAATTTGCCTTTAGCACCAACAACAGATTGCATGGCACCAATTAGATATACAGAGGGATGCCTATCAAATGTCTCCACTGCATTTATTGCGTTCACAACACCCCCTAGAGGAAATGTCTTCACTTGTCTATTTATTGTATTTTCTTTCCTATAAGTTAGTGGAAAGCCTGTGGCTATAATCTTTAAGTAGTTAAAAGAAATAAATGATTCAAATGCAGTCCTTGGTTTATGTTTGTTTTCCTCTCTCCCTAATGATTAGGGATGAATCATGCCTTAGATTTATTCTCAAATGTAAAATGTCCATACAACTAGTAAGACATGAGCAGCCAGTTAGTAGGCAGTAGATGGCAGGTTGTTGCCAATCACACTTTACTTTTCTCTCATTCTCCCCTAATATCTATCTGCCCTTAAACTTAAACCAGAAATACGTCATTATTTGTCATGTCATGGGCATGAGATGGCTCAAAACTTGCCGGACGTTGGTGAATAAGGCCATGTATAGAATAATGCTGCTGCTTAGATTGTGGTTCTACATTTTTAGTCTACTGATGCTATAATCCATCCCCAGTGCTGCTTCTAGTGTCACCTTTAGGAATGTAAATTTGATAATGCATACCCCTGCCTGGAATCCTTCAGGAGTTCCCTTTTGCTTTCTAGATAAAGTTCCCATATTTCTTAATGTAGTGCTCAAGGCCCTTTCAGATTTAGCGCCCAACTGTAGACATTCTTCACTGTGCATAGAGTGAGTTACCAGAGATGGCATAAGCAGTCACATCCCAGTGCCTTTGCGTAACACTGGCCCCCCTCTTGGGCTTCCTTTCTGCTGCTCACGGTTCTTTCAAAAGCATGTTATGGTTGTCAATTTTTTTCTTAAGCCTTCCTTAACACCCAAATTGACTAAGCTAAATTTGGGTTCTCTTTTTTGTTTCTATAGATAACTGAATAAATATCTTTAAGAGTGATTACAACCGTTCATGGGAAAATAGTAGCATTCGTAATTTGAAAGAAGAAGACAGAAAGGAGGCTTAAAATCAGATTAATACCAACAGTTAGATGCACTAGACTTGATAAGAAAGAAACAAATAAAAAATTAAAGGCAACATCATAATCATTCATGAATATATTCAAGGTGCAGGGAGAATGACTGCGGAACTTTCTCTTGAGTACACTTGACCAGCCTTGCCTCATACAAATATTATGAACCAGGTAAAATACAAGCAGAAGGTCTATGCTATGTCTGCATATATAACATAATGCTAACATTAATCATTAATTATACTTACTGAGTGCTAAGACTATACTTTCAGGGATCATTTCAATAGTTTATAACTAGAGAAGTTGCTCTGAATGTGTAGAGCACCGGAAGCCACCAGGAGGAGGCACAGCATTTCGGAGGGTGAAGCTGGCTCTGGGTGTTACATAGTTGCAACTGCTACCCTGTTTCCCTGAAAATAAGACAGTGTCTTATTTTAAGGTGTGCTCCCAAAGATGCTCTAGGTCTTATTTTCAGGGGACGTCTTATCTTTCCTGTGAGTAGGTCTTATTTTTGGAGGATGTCTTATTTTCGGGGAAACAGGGTACTTGCTATAGATGATCATTGTTCTCCCCTTTTGGAGGTGTAAGAGGAAAA
Source organism: Nycticebus coucang (assembly GCF_027406575.1). NCBI lineage: Eukaryota > Metazoa > Chordata > Mammalia > Primates > Lorisidae > Nycticebus > Nycticebus coucang. The sequence continues at coordinate 157,987,461 of NC_069781.1, forward strand.
GAAAGCAGTCTACGTGGTTATCATAAAAAGGAGTATATTTATTGAGTGCCTCATATGGTAACCTCTTTTCAGACATTGCCTTTGACCTTTGAGAAGACTAATAAAATATGCTCCCCTTACACAGATGAGAAAACTGACACTTGACCGCAGACTGTGTCAGAGGGAGAGGAAAAGCCCTTGTCTATTTGATCTTAGTGTCTATAGTGATCATGGGGATAACACTGAAGACACTTTAGTGAATCCACAAAGATGAGATCAGTTAAGATGAAAACCCCGGTATGGTTTGACTAACTTGCATTATTTAGCATAAACTGTTGTACTATCTAAGTCAAGCCTCAGGGGCGACTAGGCTTGATTGTTGTATGATTCTAACAACTATAAAGAAACTATAACTCATTAGAGGGAATGGGGAAGGAATCGTTGTACTAACAAAATTTATTCAGTTATGTTTTCAATTGTGGGTTTCCTGTCCAACTGTGAGCAACTCACAGTTCTTTAATTCCCACATCCCCAGAGTCAAATTTAGTAGGTAGCAGGTGGAAGAAAGTCAACGTGTCTTAAATGGTTTCAAATGAAGGTAGTTTATTAGTCTTTTAAGATAGTATTAAAAGCTGAGTGAAAAGTTTGAAACTCTTGACACTAGATCTTTATAGTTGTGGCTTTGGAAGGAAGTGTGGGCATGAAATAATGTAATACCTTCACTTTAATGGTGAGAAGACTGAGACTGCCAGAGGACACGGACTAAGCCAGGGTCACACAGGACGTTAGTGACCAAGTCACATCCAGAAGCCGTGTTTCTAGCTTACCCACTGTCATACCTTGTTTTGCCATTTAGTTTCCTCAGAACTGAATGGCTCTTAGATTCACAGCATTCGATATTGATGAGGAATCTTGGTATGCAAATAGCCCGCCCTCTCATACATCAAAGAATCACTTTCACATATGTCTCTGCTCATCCTGGACTGGACACCATGCAGCACAACTGGGGAGGTGCCTTTTCTACCCTTTCTACTTTTGCCAAGCAAGGTAGTGAGGGAGACTGTTGTTCAGAATTTCTGCCGGGGGTCAGAAAAATGAGCTTTGCTTGAAGAGATTTTCCTGGGCTTTTTGGCTACAGTGTTTCAACCCAAAATATTGAGATGTGGCATCTGACCAATATTTATAGGCTGTTTAGCCAATGAAGCTTCACAGAGCTTATTACCAGGAGGATTTTCATGATCCCTACCATCACAATAAGAAAGGAATTCATTTGAGAAATAAAGCCTTGGGCTCAGTAAATAAAAACACAAGCACATCCAGAAGCTTGGGTTACCTTTGCCAAATTCTCTCCTATCATCAGGCAAATGCCCAAAGAAACCATGACTTTCAGCCAAATTCGGTTTCATAGAAAAATACTCAGGCTTGTTCTGTTTTAACTTTATTCTTCCTTTCAAGACTGCCTTTTAAGGAATATTTATAGGAAAAGTTTATAGATTCAGCATTCTTAAATATGTAGTAATATCTATAGAGCTCCTAGATTTTAGAGGATAGGCACTTATCATGAAATAGAATGAAATACTCTAATTCAACCAAGATGCCAATATCTCTTCATATGGCTGAGACCTAGAGCTACTCGAGACAGAGGATAATTTTCTTGGGTATAATTATGACTCATTGAACTGGGGTCAGCTAAAAGCACTTCAAAATCTATCTATTTCTCTTGCCTAAACCACTTTTCTTTCATGTCAACAGCATGGTCCTTATTTGGGGGAGAGTAGAATTTTTTCAATTAATCTACAACATGTAAATGCATAAGAGGGGCTGGCTAAGTTGAAATTTATCAATAAGTGGTGTGCCAAATTGGCTCATAAGAGGTAATTGTTAAATGTTCAGGAATTTTGAGAGTCAATCAGTAGCTATGGTAGAAGTATTTACAACATGAAACTGTCAGACACAACCAATCAGGGCTTTTAAATTATTTATTTATTTTTAGTGTCCCACAAGAAAGTGTTTATATATAAACTCATTCCTTTAAGGTTGTGTGAAGATGCTGCCTCCTTTATGAAGCTTTCTGGGGGAGGAGACAAGATGGCTGACTGAAGTCAGCTTTCCACAGAGGCTCCCGTCCAGAAGGAGAGTTAAAGGACAGAAATTTAACAAGTAACCTGGTGGATTAGAGCTGCGCCAAGAGAGAAGGTTGAAGAACGCACATCAACCCTGCTGAGGCCAGCTGTGACCTCAAGGATACAAACAAAAGGTACAAAATCCATCACCAAGCAGACGGGAGTCCCCTTCCCCATGAGACGGCTCGGAGTACCCCATAAACAAACGAGCAGAGTTCAAAAGTCCTCCCGTTATACTTCACGGGAGAGACCCTATAAAAACTGGACCTACTTCCCCTACTAGGGTGCCATGGTGTTCTCCTGCCAGGCATAAAACTGTTTAAAACTGTATATATTCTCTACCTGCAATTCTGAGCTCCCAGCACTCCTATCCACTCTCACTCTGAGGTCTGGAGGCCTGGCCCCCAAGGGTCTGGATTCTTGGGTGATTTCTCGAGGGGTGTGGACAGGGCCTGTTCTGCAGCTGGTCAGTGCTAATTCTGTGGCATGGGATTGAGCAGAGGACAGTCGGCTGAGAGGGAACCACGCTGGAGCGGCGGTGCCCCAAAGTGCAGAGCAGCAGCCGTTTTTGGCAACAATAGGGCTCACCCCTGGATATTCCGGAGTCACACTCCTTGTCTCTCTGGGCAACAAGAGGAGGCTGGGCATCTTCTCAGGTGGCAAACACCGGTGGAAGATCTGGGATGGAAATGCAGGGTTTGCCTGAGACGAAACTGGCCTAGATGGAGTACGGGGGGCTAGAAAATGCGCACGCAGTGCCGGTTGACTCCCAGGGTGGGGCTGACCCAGAGAACTGCTTTACTGAGTCTAAGACGCACCTGGCCCTCAGGGGATCATCAGCCTAGACAAAGGAGGGCAGGAGGCTAGAACTGACAGCTAATCGTGCTGTGAATACAAACCTTTGCAGCATCAAAGACAGGGCCTGAGGCACAAGTTCTGTGAACTCAAAACAGCTTCTCTTCTGCAGGGGAATTTAGCCAGGACAGAAACAAATTCCACAAAGTTGTTCTGTTTGGTCAGTAACATCAATCAGGGGCGGGGCTGGAACTGAGTGAACACCTCCAGCCTCTATCACACTCCCAAGGTTGTCAGGCCTCATCTCCCCTTGCCAGATAGAGGCAGAGAGCAGTGGCCTGGTTGAGGAGACATAGATTTCCTTGTAATTAAGGCAGGTGCAAACCCCTGGAGTATCTGCTCATTGGAGGCAACTGGGTCACAGCACTGTGGTGTTATCAGTGACTGGGTGTGACAGAGGTGCAAGTCATATTTGAGTTGTCAGCAGACACCTGCAATCTAGTTGCCAGAGACCTTTTAAACTCTTCCACCTGAGACAGGTGCTGACTGAGACAATAGATTTGGACCTCTTGAACTGAGCCAATTGCCCGAGGACTATCCAAGTGGTGCCCTGGGTGTGTGGTTGTAGAAAGTTTTGATTTTCCTTTTCCAATTGTTGCCAGTGGGGGGCAGGGTGACGTAACTGCTGGTATTTCTCCACAGCTGAGACTTCAATCCAGAGTAACTGTTTCACTAGGGTTGGACAGAGACCAGCTGAAAACAAGATAGAGCCACTTAGCCCCACCACACTAAACAGGTCCCCAGTTTCTCAGGCTGTAGCACTGTATGGGTCCTTGGCAAAGGTCCAGGGGAAAAGTGAAACGGTGTAAAATAATCGTGGGGCGGAATCAGTGGAAAAACTCTGGTAACATGAATAACCAGAGTGGATCACCCCCCCCCCCAACACACACACACACAAGGAAAGATATGGCAGATGTAACCATTCATAACCAGATAGCTGAGAAGTCAGAAATTGAATTCAGAATTTGGGTTGCAAACAAGATTAATAGAATGGAGGAAAATTTGGAATTAGAAATTTGAGGAGATATACAAAAAGTGTCTCAAGAATTCAACGAATTTAAAGACAAAATCACCAAAGATGTTGACACATTGAAACAAGAATTTGCACTCCTCAAAGATCTGAAAAATACAGCAGAATCCCTCAGTAACAGAGTGGAACAAGCAGAAGAAAGGATTTCTGACATTGAAGACAAAGCTTTTGCACACTCCCAAACTCTCAAAGAGGAAGAGAAATGGAGAGCAAAAATGGATCATTCTCTCAGAGAGCTCTGGGGTAAGTCGAAGAAGGCTAATATCTGCCTCATTGGAATCACTGAAAGTAATGAAGTAGCTTTGCAAGGCACAGAGGCCCTTCTCCATGAAATTATGAAAGAATTTTCCAGACATGCCAAGAAATTCTGAAATTCAGATAGCAGACAGTTTCAGAACCCCTGCACAACTCAACCCAAATAAGACATCCCCCAAGGCACATCATCATTAATTTCACTAAAGTTAATATGAAGGAGAAAATTCTGTAAGTAGCCAGACGTAAGAAAACCACTACCTACAAAGGGAAGAATATTAGAATGACTGCAGATCTCTCTACTGAAACTTTTCAAGCCAGAGGAGGGTGGTCATCGACTTTTAATCTCCTAAAACAAAATAACTTTCAACCCTGGATCCTGTATCCAGCAAAACTGAGTTTCATTTATGATGGAGAAATTAAATATTTTAATGACATTCACATGTTGAAGAAATTTGCCATAATCAAACCAGCTCTTCAGGATATTCTCAGACCTATCCTCCATAATGACCAGCCAAATCCTCCACCACAAAAGTAAACTCATTCAGAAACTTTGATCAAACTCCAATTTCACAGTGGCAAAAGGATTAAAAATGTCCACTGGACATTCAAAAAACTCGATACCCAAAATTTTACCAGGCTTATCTATATTCTCCATTAATATGAACGGCTTAAACTGTCCTCTAAAGAGGCACAGGTTGGCTGACTGGATAAAAAAACTCAGGCCAGATATTTGCTGCATAACAGAATCACATCTTACCTTAAAAGACAAATACAGACTCAGGGTGAAAGAATGGTTGACCATATTTCAGGCAAATGGTAATGAGAAAAAAGCAGGTATTGCATTTCTATTTGCAGATAAAATAGGCTTTAAACCAACAAAATTAAGGAAGGATAAGAATGGTCACTTCATATTTGTTAAGGGTAATACTCAATATGATGAGATTTCAATTAATAATATTTATGCACCCAACCAGAATGTGCCTCAATTTATAAGAGAAACTCTAACAGACATGAGCAATTTGATTTCCTCCAACTCCATAATAGTCAGAGATTTTAGCACTCCTTTAGCAGTGTTGGATAGATCCTCCAAGAAGAAGCTGAGCAAAGAAATTTTAGATTTAAACCTAACCATCCAACATTTGGATTTAGCAGACATCTACAGAACATTTCATCCCAACAAAACTGAATACACATACTTCTCATCCGCCCATGGAACATACTCCAAAATTAATCACATCTAGGTCACACGTCTCACCTCAGCAAATTTAAAGGATGGGAATTATTCCTTGCATCTTCTTGGACCACCATGGAATAAAAGTTGAACTCAATAACAACAGGAATCTGCATACTCATACAAAAACATGGAAGTTAAATAACCTTATGCTGAATGATAGCTGGGTCAGAGATGAGATTAAGAAGGCAATTGCCAAATTTTTGGAACAAAACAACAATGAAGACACGAATTATCAGAACCTCTGGGATACCACAAAGGCAGTCCTAAGAGGGAAATTTATAGCACTGCAAGCCTTCCTCAAGAGAACGAAAAGAAAGGAAGTTAACAACTTAATGGGACATCTCAAGCAACTGGAAAAGGAAGAACATTTCAACCCCAAACCCAGTAGAAGAAAAGAAATAACCAAAATTAGAGCAGAATTAAATGAAAATGAAAACAAAAGGATTATACAAGACATCAATAAATCAAAAAGTTGCTTTTTTGAAAAGGTCAATAAAATAGATCAACCTTTGGCTAACCTAACCAGGAAAAAACCTAAAATCTCTAATTTCATCAATAAGAAATGACAAGGACGAAATAAGAAAAACTCCTCAGAAATTCAAAAAATCCTTAATGAATATTACAAGAAACTTTATTCTCAGAAATATGAAAATTTGTAGGGAATTGACCAATACTTGGAAGCACATCACCTTCCAAGACTTAGCCAGAATCAAGTGGAAATGTTGAACAGGCCTATATCAAATTCTGAAATAGCATCAACCATACAAAATCTCCCTAAAAAGAAAATCCCGGGACCAGATGGCTTCATGTCAGAATTCTACCAAACCTTTAAAGAGGAACTAGTACCTATATTACTCAACCTGTTCCAAAATAAAGAAAAAGAAGGAAGACTACCCAACACATTCTATGAAGCAAACATCACCCTGATCCCCAAACCAGGAAAAGACACAAGAAAAGAAAATTATAGACCGATATCACTAATGAATATAGATGCAAAAATATTCAACAAGATCCTAACAAACAGAATCCAGCAACACATCAAACAAATTATACATCATGACCAAATCGGTTTTATCCCGGGGTCTCAAGGCTGGTTCAATATACGTAAATCTGTAAGTATAATTCAGCACATAAACAAATTAAAAACAAAGACCATATGATTCCCTCAATTGATGCAGAAAAAGCTTTTGATAATATCCAGCATCCCTTCATGATCACACTTAAGAAAATTGGTATAGAAGGGACATTAATTAAACTGATAGAGGCCATCTACAGCAAACCCACAGCCAATATCGTATTGAACGGAGTTAAATTGAAATCATTTCCACTCAGATCAGGAACCAGACAAGGTTGCCCATTGTCTCCACTGCTCTTTAACTTTGTAATGGAAGTTTTAGCCATTGCAATTAGGGAAGAAAAGGCTATCAGGGGTATCAATATAGGGTCAGAAGAGATCAAGCTTTCGCTTTTCGAAGATGATATGATTGTATATCTGGAAAACACCAGAGATTCTACTACAAAACTCTTAGAAGTGATCAAGGTATACAACAGCGTCTCAGGTCACAAAATCAACATTCATAAATTGGTAGCCTTAATATATAACAACAATAGTCAAGCTGAAAAAAACAGTTAAGGACTCTATTCTATTCACAGTAGTGCCAAAGAAGATGAACTATTTGGGAGTTTATCTAACAAAGGACGTGAAAGATCTCTATAAAGAGAACTATGAAACTCTAAGAAAGGAAATAGCTGAAAATGTTAACAAATGGAAAAGCATACCATGCTTATGGCTGGGAAGAATCAACATTGTTAAAATGTCCATACTACCCAAAGCAATACACAATTTTAATGCAATCCCTATTAAAGCTCCACTGTCATACTTTAAAGATCTGGAAAAAATAATACTTCGTTTTATATGGAATCAGAAAAAACCTCGAATAGCCAAGACATTACTCAGAAATAAAAACAAAGCAGGAGGAAGCATGCTACTAGACCTCAGGCTATACTATAAGTAGATAGTGATCAAAACAGCATGGGACTGGCACAAAAACAGAGAGGTAGATGTATAGAACAGAATAGAGAACCAAGAGATGAACCTGGCTACTTACTGTTATTTGATCTTTGACAAGCCAATTAAAAACATTCAGTGGGGGAAAGATTTCCTATTTAACAAATGGTGCTGGGTGAACTGGCTGGCAACCTGTAGAAGACTGAAACTGGACCCACACCTTTCACCATTAACTAAGATAGACTCTCACTGGATTAAAGATTTAAATGTAAGACATGAAACTATAAAAATACTAGAAGAGAGTGCTGGGAAAACTCTTAAAGAAATCGATCTGGGAGAGTATTTTATGATGAGGACCCCCCCCGGGCATTAAAGCAGTTTCAAAAATACACTACTGAGACCTGATCAAACTAAAAAGCTTCTGCACAGCCAAGAACACAGTAAGTAAAGCAAGCAAACGGCCCTCAGAATGGGAGAAGATATTTGCAGGTTATGTCTCCAACAAAGGTTTAATAACCAGAATCCACAGAGAACTAAAATGTATAAGCAAGAAAAGAACAAGTGATCCCATCGCAGGCTGGTCAAGGGACTTGAAGAGAAACTTCTCTGAGGAAGACAGGCACACGGCCTACAGACATATGAAAATATGCTGATCATCCTTAATCATAAGAGAAATGCAAATGAAAACTACTTTGAGATATCATCTAACTCCAGTAAGATTAGCCCATATCACAAAATCCCAAGACCAGGGATTTTGGTGTGGAGGTGGAGAAAATTGAACACTTCTACACTGCTGGTGGGAATGCAAACTAACACATTCCTTTTGGAAAGATGTTTGGAGAACACTTAGGGATCTAAAAATAGATATGCCATTCAATCCTATAATTCCTCTTCTAGGTACCCAGAAGCCCAAAAATCACAGTATAACAAAGATATTTGTACCAGAATGTTTATTGCAGCCCAATTTATATTTGCTAAGTCATGGAGAAAGCCTAAGTGCCCATCGATCCACAAATGGATTAATAAATTGTGGTATATGTACACCATGGAATATTATGCAGCCTTAAAGAAAGATGGAGACTTTACCTCTTTCATGTTTACATGGATGGAGCTGGAACATAATCTTCATAGTGAAGTATCTCAAGAATGGAAGAAAAAGTATCCAAGGTACTCAGCCCTACTATGAAAGTAATTTATGGGTTTCACACGAAAGCTATAACCCAGTTATAACCTAAGCATGGGGGGAAGGGGGAGAAGGAGGGGAGGATTGAGGAGCATGGGTGGAGGGAGGCTGATTGGTGGGATTCACCTACAGTGCATCTTACAAGGGTACATGTGAAACTTAGTAAATGTAGAATATAAATGTCTTAACACAATAACTAAGAAAATGCCAGGTAGGCTATGTTAACTAGTGTGATGAAAATATGTCAAATGGTCTATAAAATCAGTGTATGGTGCCCCATGATCGCCTTAATGTACACAGCTATGACTTAGTAATAATAAAAAAAGCTGAAAAAAAATGAAGCTTTCTGTGACCCACTCAGACAGTCTTAACCACCCTTCTCTAAACAGCCAATAGTACTTACTTTGAACCTCTATTATGAGATAAATAATTTTCAACCATGAATCATAGAACTTTGTCCCCATCCACATGCTTTATTTTTCTCTGGAATATCAGTTTATTGGGTGTTCCATTGCTATCTGATTTTTAAAAAATATACTTTTAACATGTTTAGTGGGATGCCTTGCAGTTCTGAGAGTCAGAAAATATTTTTTCAAGTTAAGTCAATAAAACTTTAGCCCACCAGTGACCCAAGGTTTTACTCATGCACAGTTGTACCTTTGCTGCCTTTAAAATGTTGGTTGATGTTCTTTGGTAGGATCCGTAGCAGTATCAGGGTGTTGATAGGACATGTCATCCAAGAAAGATGGGAGTGGGTGTGAAACAGAGGGTCACAGTCTGTATACTTTAGTGTCTGCGATGGTAACATTCCTTATCTTTTAAAGGGTAGTCAGTGCTCTATTTCTTTAGTTATAAAATTGCTCCCACTAGAGAAGATGCCAGAAGAGAATAGGCCATCTTGTATTTCAAACTAATACATTATTTCAGGATGCACAGAATATAAATAATAACGCAAAAATATTAAACTTTTTTGGAAAGATGTAACAGCTATGAATATGTTTACAGCAAGAGGGAGAATTCTGAAAACTGTAAATGATTAAAATTTTGTTCTGCCATTCTTTCACTTATTCACCCAAACGAACATGTTACTGGGTGAATAATACATTTTAGATTTTGTTTTAGGGACTGAGCTTATAAAGATAAATAAGAACTTATCCATCCTTGTGGAGATCAAAATCTATCAGAAGAAGTTGAAAATGGAATATGTTTAGGAAGATATTTCTTCAAGATTATGGGAAAGTTATGAGTATAAATACAATGACAAATTAAAGGACCAACAGAAAACAGTTTTAGGAAGTGAAATGTGTTATGTGTAAGAGTAATATCTAAAGTTTGTTTTTTTTTTTGTATAATTGGAGGTGGTTTGAGACAATGGGTTTGATTAGATCTCTTGTTTCTCCTGGCAGAGTTAGAATTCCAAACACACACACACACACACACACACACACACACACACACACACACGCTATTTATACTCAGTGGAGCGATTAGCCATTGGTACTGAAGAGCTCAGTTACATGGCTAGTTATTAGGAGCAGGCATAGGCAACAAGGAAACCTGTTTCCCTGAGGTCTTCACCCTACTTTGCTCCCAAAACTTCAGTCTGCCCACTTGTGCAATGGAGACAGCTACAGCAATTCTGTTCTGATATGTTCTGATAGTAGCACAAAATAAATCCCTGGAAACCATTTCACACTTGCCCAGAGACTTTCAAGAGAGAATCTCAAAGTGAATCTGAGTTGCTATGTGCCACAAAGAGGACCAACATTTCTCTTTGGCTTTAAAGGATGTCCCATTGTGAGAATGAACTTTGGGTTTTATCTCTCCCTTTGAAATGGAATACATCAAAGCGAGACATCTGAAGGCAAAGACACAATGATCCCCAATCTAAAGCCAAGTTCAAAAACACAGAGATGAGTTGTGTTATTACGAAATTGTATTTGCTGGCTGAGATGGGGACAAAGAAAGATTAAGTTGCAAACATAAAATAGTCCTTGAAATTCCTATTAGTCTTGGGTTCCAGGGTACAAACTTTTTCAGCAAGACACTTGTTTTTTAGAAGTTTGGGAGCAGTAGCACATATAACACACGAGACTTCCTTTTCTTGTCAGTCTGAAATGTACAGAGTTCTTAAAGTGAGATTTATGAATGATTAGATGATAGATGAGGAAAACCAGTTTTAGAAAGTTGTTAGTATTGAGAAATATTTCCTTTAGGGGGCCCAAGTTCACGTTGTGAGGGTTGCATCCAGAGTTAGGTATTAAAAGCGCAGTAATGACCTTTTTGCATGCCAACTTTCTAAAGCATACATCTAAGTAAGGTACACCTACTTAATTGTAAATGTGTAAACATTAAATTTAAACTTAAATTTAAACTTAAATTTAAACATTAAATTTAAACTTAAATTTAATGTAAACATTAAATTTAAACTTACTTTAAACATTAAATTTCAATTATATGGGTATCAATCATGTTAAAGTATAAACGCTTTCTAGCTCTGTTGGATTTCACTATAGAAAAAACCATTTCAAATCTATCCATTTTTTAAAAGAAATTCCTGTCATCTATTTCTCTGTTCTACTTTTTGTTTTAGTAATACTGGAACAAGTTTTGTTTTTTTTTTATTGTTCCACATTCAACATACATTTACTGAGTGTCTACCATAGGAAAGGTAAATTTTTGATTCCCAGATCATACCTTCTTCTTTTGGCTTAGGTCAGGTCCTGCAAAACAGAACTAGAAACAAAGATTTGAGTGGAAGAAACTGATATGGAAAGTGCAGGGATGTGAGTATGGAAGTGGGTTTTGAGGAAGGAAGCATAGGCAGTCAGTCAAAAGTACATTATGATGTCAGCATCGCCCTGGGTAACTGGACTTACTGTTTTCACTGGACACTAACTCTCTGGTTCATCTTCCTCACTAGTAAATGAATTCACACCTTGCAGGATTGTTTTGAAGAGTAAAGTATGCAAAGCCAATTATTGGGGACCTGGCACACAACTACTACCATCTATTGAATGCCCGCTACTGCTATTGTTGTTACAGCTACATAATTACTGAATAAATAACATTTTTATGGAACTTCTGGAGATAGTGTCTTAAAGCAGAATTATTGGATCATATCAGAAAAGTTTCAAAAATCCATATTTCATATTTTTTTTCCTGAGTCTGTGGACTAAAGATCTGAGGATCTTCAATTTTGTTCTTACTAATTGCTTTCATTTGAACACATTAAACATTTCACTGGAGCTGCTGGAGATTTTACAACTCTCTCTCAGCTCACATTGAGAGTGAAAAGGCATGCTTTCTGAAATGAATCAAGTCCACCTAAGCATGAATGAGAGGAGCTGAGGAAGTTCCCTTCTGGCATTATTTCAGAGATTAGTAATTTGTGAAACTGTGGTGATGCAAGGAACAGTATAGAAAGCCATTTCTTTCCCCTTTGTCCAGTCTAAATGCAAATTTGAACTTCATGGTAGTTTGTTTGCATATTAATGTTTATGCTCTGTCACCCTGGAGATTGCTTTAGATTTCCTAAATTAGGTTGGGTGTGTGACTTAAAGAAGAGGTCATTTCATTACACGGGCTCCATTTCAGAGGCATAATCCTCAGAACTGGAAAGCCACAGAAGCTTCATTTGATCTCAGGGATGATGGCTTGGCCTGGGCAGGAGAGGAATGTCAAGGGCTAGCAGCTGATCTGAAGTAGCCTCCTGTGTGTCTTCCTAAAGATGGGAAAAATACAATGAAAGAAGAAAGGGTAAGAGTACACCACGGTCTAATTAGCATTTGCTTCTTGTAGCCCTGGAAATGTCAGTCACCAGTTGGTAACAAAATAAAGATGTAACGTTAGTGATAATGAATTAAATTGTGGCCATTTGCATCGGAATGCCATGATAATGATCTAAAATTACCATTCTATATATTCCCCTTGACAGTTCAAAATTGGACTCCAAGCTAATAGTATTTTGGATGAACTTTAAACCAATGAAAATGCTTTGAATGTGTACACTCCTTTTGGCAAGCCATGTGGATTTCCGAAAGTTAATTTACCTCTGCTTTGTTCAAGCTGTTTGGTAATTGATGAACATACCATAAAAGTTTTAATGAATAACCACAGGGACCATTTAACTTATTTACTAGGTAAAAGTGAAATGCATTTGATTACCCTCCGTAATTTGACTCTCCAAATGAAGAGACCCAGAATAAATACCATCTTTTTTTTTTTTTTTTTTTGGTGGTGGGGGGGAATAGACTGCAATCTCCGTTGCACAAAGCATTGTAGGCAAATGTTTTCAGAAAGTCTGAATGAAGGAAGGAGTTGCATTTTCTCCCATTAGCTTCGATTTATAGCTCTATTGCAAGCACTAGACATTGCTTAGGGGGGAATTGTGCCCCTGTGCATGAAGACTGGAGGCTCTGTTGCAGTGGCGTTATGTAGCAACCCACAGCATCAGCACATATCTTCACAGCATCTGTTGTGTGAATAACTCTCCAGCAACACTCCATTACTGTGAAGCAGTTAAAATAAGAGCCACTTTTTCCCTCCCCTTTTCGGGCCTCCTGGAGTCTAATTACACTATAGCAAACTTTCATAAGTAGAATCTTATTATGAGATAAGTGTCCACATGTATCTTAGTTTTCCATTAAATTGTATTCCTTGGCATGCTTGTGGAGAGTGTTTTTAATAGCTCATTTGACACACAAAGAAGGTGGCCTTGCATCTAGTGGCAGAGTCAAAACATGTGCTCTACCCATTCACACCACCTCAGCAGGACCTCTTACGGATGGGGGTTCAGTTTCCAGCTTTATCACTTACTAGCTGTGTCTTTTAAGGAACATTATTTCAGCTCTCCTTGCCTCACCTTCCTTATCTGGAATTTTGAACTGAAATTAAAAGTCTGCTGTGAAGATGAAATAACTTGTGAAACCTGTTATCCAGGATAGAGCAATGGTTCTCACCTGAAGGGCCTCACCAAACACAAATTCTGGACCCCAATTCCAGAGGTTCTGATTCAATAGGTCTGAAGTGGGGCTCAAGAATTTGCATTTCTAATAAGTTCTCAGGTGGTGAAACTACAAGGACAACAATGTGAGAACCATTAGCCTAGAAAATAAGAGATACTTGAGATTTTGGTTTTCTTCCGTAGCTGGCATCAATTACTAAGTATGTATAAGCCTCTAGGGGGCGCCAATCCTGTTTTATTCAGCCATACTATTCAGCTGATTCATGTGTGGGGAAAAGATCAGTTTCTGCACTTTTGTATTTGGTCTGACTCTGTTTACAAGTGGTGAGGCTTTTGAAATTAAGATGGACCTGGAATGTGGATGGGATATAGCTACTCTGAACAATTAAAATAGTGTGTAATTGAGGAAAAGAAAGAAAGAAATAGAGGAAAATGAAAGCCATCCTATTTATTTCTTCTGTAGAAAATCACAGTAGTGTTTATACTTCCTGCATTTTTCTAGGGAGACAGACATGCACATTTATTTCTTATTTAATCAAAATTATTACTTTGTTCAATCAATAATGCATCATGGTCAGGTTTCTATATTAAGAATAACCTACAACATTATTTTAGTGTCTATGTATGTACAACCATATCATAATTGAATTAACAAAGCTATGAACTACATTGTGATAAATACCCTGTATATAAATCTTTAAAAGTTTTTCATAAATTCTTTATGATGAGTTATAAAAAGCTGGGTGACTCAACAAATACTATGCAAATTTTAGGGTTTTTGAGCAGTAAATTAGTTACACAGAGTAAAGGGAAAGCTTATTTTATTGTGATACTTTTGTTAGGTAGTGATCATTCCTTCATTCATTCCATAGAAATGAATTCCTGATACTTTCCCAGCTTTTGATTAGAGAAATGAACAAGTGAAGATTAAGATTGTTCAAGAATCAAAAGACCATAATTGGGAATACAATGTGTCTCACTGTTGGGCAGGAAAATTACCTTATTCAAATATGCTTGTGTTGCCTTGACTATTAGACTCACCAGGGCAGCTTTTCCAAAACAATAATACTGAGTATGCACCATGGCTCTTCTGCAACCTGTGGTGGATTCTGAGTATTAGGTGGTGTTTTGAACTCTCCAGTTGATTCTAGTGAGTAGCCACATTTGAGAACTGTTAAGCTGTTTGCCTCCTTCTCATTTGCTAATAAGCAGGTCTTGCATCAGCCAGCCAACCTTGCCACTTGCAGGATGATGGTGCAGATAGTGAACATCATTGGAAAATTGCTGCTTCCTGCAGGCTTTTAACAGGCTTACCCCCAACCAAATTTCAATCTGTCTGTTGATTATTTCCTTAGCTGTACAGCTTTGTAATTTAATCAAGTCCCACTTACTCATTATTGTTGTTGCTGTAATTGCCATTGGGCTCATAATCATAAATTCTTTGCCTAGGCTAATATCTAGAAGAGTTTTTCCTACTTTTTCTTCTAGAATTCTTATAGTTTTATGCCTCACATATAAGTCTTTTATCCATCTTGAATTAACTTTTGTGAGTGGTAAAAGATACAGATCCTGTTTCAGTCTTCTAGATGTGGTTATCTAATTTCTCCAGCACCATTTATTGAACAGGGGTTCTTTCCCCAGGGTACATTGCTATCTGTCTTGTCAAGGATCAGTTGGCTATATGTGGAGATAGTTTTATTCTGGATTCTCTGTTCTGGTCCCTTGGTCTATGTCTCTATTTTTGTGCCAATCCCATGCTGCTTTGGTTACTATAGCCTTGTAGTATGGTTTGAAGTCTGGTAAGCTGATGCCTTCAAATTTGTTCTTTTTGCTTAAAATTGCTTTGGCTATTTGGACTCTTTTCTGGTTCCAGAGAAAGAGTAATATTATTTTTTCTAGATGTGAAATATGACACTGGTATTTTGATGGATATTTTATTGAATCTGCATATCACTTTGGGAAGTATGGACATTTTAACAATGCTGATACTACCAATCCATGAGCATGACACATTTTTCTATTTGTTCATGTCTTGTACAATTATTTTCCTCAGTGTTTTGTAGTTCTCTTTGCAGATACCTTTCACCTCCTTGGTTGAGTTTATCCCTTGGTACTTATTACTGTCTATTAAGCCTCTCAAGAATCTTTACAAAAGGTCTTGTTAAAGGAGTTTGCTTGAGTTTATTTCATTATCAACACGTGATATTCAGAAAAATTATCAGCAACTGCAATAAAAGTCATACCTCAATGTTGTTACCCTGTCTGAATAAACTTTCCTGCCACTTGTTGGTAATATTTACTAAAAGAACTGTTGTTCTTTTAGACTCAAATATAAAAGTGCAGCTCTACCTTTTTTATGGCATTGTCAAAGAAAATCTGAATCCAATGCTTTTTATGGAGTAGGCAGTATGCCTAGCACTTTATGTGTTGTATCTTATTGAACCTTATGTCTGGACATTTGTGTACAAGTGCTTTTAAATGGAAGCCAGTTAAACTCATTGACTCACAGGCTAGTCTTGTGCCCTGGTATAAAATCAAAAAGAGAGCATATCCTTAATCTTAGGGCCATATGGTAGAAGAAACTCTATAGCTTACAAATTTACTTTATGAAAGAGAGGAAGAGCTGTTTTTTCCTGAAACGTGGTACTGTTCAGTGACTTGCTGAAAATTTCTGGGGTTTTTCTGTTTCATCTCTTTTCAATATAAATGACTCAAATGTTACATCTTCACTAATGACATGTAAGGTCACAGGTATTGGGCTTGCCTTGTTGGGGTGTGTTGAAACCACCATGTACTGCCCACTCAACTGCTTATTACTCATGATGTCTCTGGTTATCTTGTTCCATATTTGATTCTGTGTGTTAGATTCAGGACTCTATAGATGACAACTTATCTTAGCACCTCCCTAAGACATCTTGGTCTCCATGTCCTTTCTAGCCAATTATTTAATATGCATTTTTTTTTTTTTAAGGTTCAGGAATTCGTGGTTTTATTACGAACTACAGATTTTTTTTTTTTTAAAGTTCAGGAATTTGTGGTTTTATTACGAACTACAGATTATTTTTATTTATTTTATTTTTTATTAAATCACAGCTGTGCACATTGATATGATCATGGGGCATCATACACTTGATTCATAGACCATTTGACACATTTGCATCACAATGGTTAACATAGACTTCCTGGCATTATCTCAGTTACTGTGCCAAGACATTTACATTCTACATTTACCAAGTTTCGCAAATACCCCTGTAAGATGCACCACAGGTATGATCCCACCAATCCCCCTCCCTCTACCCACCACCCCCCTCCCTCCCCTCCCTTTCCCACTTCCCGCTATTGTTACGTTGTAACTGGGTTATAGCTTTCATGTGAAAGCCCCAAATTAGTTTTATAGTAGGGCTGAGAACATTGGGTACTTTTTCTTCTATTCTTGAGATACTTTACTAAGAAGAATATGTTCCAGCTCCATCCATGTAAACATGAAAGAGGTAAAGTCTCCATCTTTCTTTAAGGCTGATAATATTCCATGGTGTACATATACCACAATTTATTAATCCATTTGTGGATCGATGGGCACTTGGACTTTTTCCATGACTTAGCAATTATGAATTGGGCTGCAATAAACATCCTGGTACAAATATCTTTGTCATGTTGTGATTTTTGGTCTTCTGGGTATATGCCCAGCAGAGGAATTACAGGATTGAATGGCAGATCTATTTTTAGATCTCTGAGTGTTCTCTATATATCTTTCCAAAAGGAATGTATTAATTTGCATTCCCACCAGCAGTGCAGAAGTGTTCCCTTTTCTCCACATCCACGCCAACATCTCTGGTCTTGAGATTTTGTGATATAGACTAGTCTCACTGGAGTTAGATGATATCTCAAAGTAGTTTTGATTTGCATTTCTCTGATGATTAAAGATGATGAGCATTTTTTCATACGTCTGAAGACCACGCGCCTGTCTTCTTCAGAGAAGTTTCTCTTCAAATCCCTTGCCCAGCCTGCGATGGGATCCCTTGTTTTTTTTCTTGCTGATGCGTTTGAGTTCTCTGTGGATTCTGGTTATTAAACCTTTGTCAGAGATATAACCTGCAAATACTTCTCCCATTCTGAGGGCTGTTTGCTTGCTCTACTTACTGTGTTCTTGGCTGTGCAGAAGCTTTTTAGTTTGATCAATTCCAGTAGTGTATTTTTGAAGCTGCTTCAATTGCCCGGGGGATCCTCCTCATAAAATACTCGCCCAGACCGATTTCTTCAAGGGTTTTCCCTGCACTATCCTATAGTATTTTTATAGTTTCACGTCTTAAGTTTAAATCTTTAATCCAATGAGAGTCTATCTTAGTTAATGGTGAAAGGTGTGGGTCCAATCCCAGTCTTCTGCAGGTTGCCAGCCAGTTCACCCAGCACCATTTGTTAAATAGAGAATCTTCTCCCCACTGAATGTTTTTAACTGGTTTGTCAAAGATCAAATAACGGTAAGTAGCTGGATTCATCTCTTGGTTCTCTATTCTGTTCCAGGTATCTACTTCTCTGTTTTTGTGCCAATACCATGCTGTTTTGATCACTATCGATTTGTAGTAAAGTCTGAGGTCTGGTAGTGTGATTCCTCCTGTTTTGTTTTTATTTCTGGGTAATGTCTTGGCTATTCAAGGTTTTTTCTGATTCCATATAAAAAGAAGTATTATTTTTTACAGATCTTTAAAGTATGACAGCGGAGCTTTAATAGGGAGTGCGTTGAAATTATATATTGCTTTGGGTAGTATGGACATTTTAACAATGTTGGTTCTTCCCAGCCATGAGCATGGTATGTTTTTCCATTTGTTAACATTTTCAGCTATTTCTTTTCTTAGAGTTTCATAGTTCTCTTTATAGAGATCTTTCACGTCTTTTGTTAGGTATATTCCCAAATATTTCATGTTCTTTGGCACTACTGTGAATGGGATAGAGTCCTTAACTGCTTTTTCAACTTGACTATTGTTGGTGTATATAAAGGCTACCGATTTATGGATGTTGATTTTGTAACCTGAGACGCTGCTGTATTCCTTGATCACTTCTAGGAGTTTTGTAGTAGAGTCCCTAGTGTTTTCCAGATACACAGTCATATCGTCTGCGAAGTGCGAAAGTTTGATCTCTTTTGACCCTATATGGATACCCTTGATCGCCTTTTCTTCCCTAATTGCCAGTGGCTAAAACTTCCATTACAACGTTAAAAAGCAATGGAGACAATGGGCAGCCTTGTCTGGTTCCTGATCTGAGTGGAAATGATTCCAATTTAACTCCATTCAATATGATATTGGCTGTGGGTTTGCTGCAGATGGCCTCTATCGGTTTAAGAAAAGTCCCTTCTAGACCAATTTTCTTGAGTGTTCTGATCATGAAGTGATGCTGGATATTATCAAAAGCTTTTTCTGCATCGATTGAGAGAATCATATGGTCTTTGTTTTTTAATTTGTTTATGTGCTGGATTACATATATAGATTTACGTATATTGAAGCAGCCTTGAGACCCTGGGATAAAACCAACTTGGTCATGGTGTATAATTTGTTAGATGTGTTGCTGGATTCTGTTTGTTAGGATCTTGTTGAATATTTTTGCATCTATATTCATTAGTGATATTGGTCTATAATTTTCTTTTCTTGTTGGGTCTTTTCCTGGTTTGGGGATCAAGGTGATGTTTGCTTCATAGAACGTGCTGGGTAGTCTTCCTTCTTTTTCTACATTTTGGAACAGGTTGAGTAATATAGGTACTAATTCCTCTTTAAAGGTTTGGTAGAATTCTGACGTGAAACCATCTGGTCCTGGGCTTTTCTTTTTAGGGAGGTTTTGTATAGTTTATGCTATTTCTGAACTTGATATGGGCCTGTTCAGTATTTCCACTTGATTCTGGCTGAGACATGGAAGGTGACGTGCTTCCAAGTATCAGTCAATTTCCTTCAGATTTTCATATTTCTGAGAATAAAGTTTCTTGTAATATTCATTAAGGATTTTTTTGATTTCTGACGAGTCTGTTGTTATTTTGTCTTTGTCGTTTCTGATTGATGATATTAGAGATTTTACTCTTGTTTTTCTGATTAGGTTGGCCAGATGTTTATCTATTTTATTGACCTTTTCAAAAACCAACTTTTTGATTTATTGATCTGTTGTATTATTCTTTTGTTGTCAATTTCATTTAATTCTTCTCTAATTTTGGTTATTTCTTTTCTTCTACTGGGTTTGGGGTTGGAATGTTCTTCCTTTTCCAGTTGCTTGAGATGGCCCATTAAGTTGTTAGCTTCCTCTCTTTCTGTTCTCTTGAGGAAGGCTTGCAGTGCTATAAATTTCCCTCTTAGAACTGCCTTTGAGGTGTCCCAGAGGTTCTGATAATTTGTGTCTTCATTTTCTTTTGTTCCAAAAAATTGGCGATTTCTTTCTTAATCTCATCTCTGACCCAGCTATCATTCAGCATAAGGTTATTTAACTTCCATGTTTTTGTGTGAGTATGCCGATTCCTGTTGTTACTCAGTTCAAGTTTTATTCCATGATGGTCCAAGAAGATGCAAGGAATAATTTCTATTCCTTTTAATTTACTGAGGTTAGACTTGTGACCTAAAATGTGGTCAATTTTGGAGTAAGTTCCGTGGGCTGATGAGAAGTATGTGTATTCAGTTTTGTTGGGATGAAATGTTCTGTAGATGTCTGCTAAATCTAAATATTGGATGGTTAGGTTTAAATCTAAGATTTCTTTGCTCAGCTTCTTGCTGGAGGATCGATCCAACACTGCCAAAGGAGTGTTGAAATCTCCGATAATTACAGAGCTGAAGGAAATCAAGTTGCTCATGTCTGTTAGAGTTTCTCTTATAAATTGAGGTGCATTCTGGTTGGGTGCATAGATATTAATAATGGAGATCTCATCATATTGAGTATTACCCTTAACAAATATGAAGTGACCATTCTTGTCCTTCCTTACTTTTGTTGGTTTAAAGCCTACTGTATCTACAAATAAAATTGCAACACCTGCTTTTTTCTGATTACCATTTCCCTGAAATATGGATGACCATCCTTTCACCCTGAGTCTGTATTTGTCTTTTAAGTTAAGATGTGACTCTTGTATGCAACAAATATCTGGCTTGAGTTTTTGTATCCAGTCAGCTAACCTATGCCTCTTTAGAGGACAGTTTAAGCCATTCACATTAATGGAGAGTATTCATAAGTCTTTTGGAATTTTGGGTATCGAGTTTTTCAAAGGTCCAGTTGACATTTTTAATCCTTTCACTAGTGTGGAAGTTGGAGTTTGATCCAAAGTTTCTGAGTGAGTTTTCCTTTGAAGGTAATGGTTTTCTTTCGCTGGGCTGCTTTGAGAATCTTCTCTTTCATATCAGGCATATCACTTTAGCGAAGCTAATTATGATATGCCTGGGAGATGACTTATTGTGGTTGAATTGTGCTGGGATTCTGAAGCTGTCTGCTATCTGAATTTCAGATTCTCTAGGCATGTCTGGAAAATTTTCTTTCATAATTTCATGCAGAAGGGCCTCTGTGCCCATCGAGGCCACTTCATCCTTCTCAGAAATCCCAATTATTCATATATTGCTTTTCTTCGAATTATCCCAGAGTTCTCTAAGTGAATGATCCATTTTTGCTCTCCATTTCTCTTCCTCTTTGAGAGATTGGGAGCGTTCGAAGACTTTATCTTCAATGTCAGAAATCCTTTCTTCTGCTTGCTCCATTCTGTTGGTGAGGGATTCTACTGTATTTTTCATATCTTTGAGGGCTGTAAATTCTTGCTTCAGTGTGTCTAAGTCTTTGGTTGTTTTGTCTTTAAATTCGTTAAATTCTTGAGACAACTTTTGAATTTCTCCTCGAATTCCTAATTCCATTTTATTGATCTTGTCTGCAATCCAAATTCTGAATTCGATTTCTGACATCTCAGCCAGTTGTTTATGAATGGGATCTTCAATTACATCTGCCGTATCTTTTTTTGGGGGGTTGATCTATTCTGGTTATTCATGTTACCAGAGTTTTTCCGCTGATTCCGCCCCATGGTTATTTTACTCCCTTTGATTTTTCCCCTGGGGCTTTATCGAGGGCCCGTACAGTGTTGTGGCCTGAGAAACTGGGGCCCTGTCTTGTGTGGTGGGACGAAGTGGTTCTGTCTTGTTTTCAGCTGGTTTCTGTTCAATCCTATTGTAACATTTACTCTGGCTTGAAGTCTCAGCTGTGTGGAAAAACCAGCAATTAAGTCACCCCACCTGCCCACCTGTGGCACCAATTGGGAAAGGAAAATCAAACCTTCCTACAACTGCATACCCAGGGCACTGCCTGAAAAGTCCTCAGTCTATTAGTTCAGTTCAAAAGGTCCAAATGGATTGTCTCAATCGGCACCTGTCTCGGGTGGGAGAGTTCAAGAGGTCTCTGGGAACTGGATCACAGGGGTCTGGTGACTCCTCTGATATGGCTTACTCCAGTGCTGCGTGGAGTCAGGAGGAGCCACCTAGCAAATAGATCAGTCTGGGAAGGTTGATGTCTCCTTCCCCACTTTGTCCCTCTGTCGGACCCAGTTACTGGTATCTCTGCAGATGGCTAACCCAGTTGCCTGTAGTGAACAGATACTCCAGGGGTTTGCACCTGCCTGAATTGCAAGGAAATATGCCAGGCCCCTGCAGCCTGCCGCTATCTAGCAGGAGGAGATGGGGCCTGACATCTTTGAGTGATTGATGCAGGTGGTGGGGGGGAGGTGTTCACTCAGGCTTAGCCCCTTCCCTGATTGATGTTGCTAACAGAACAGAACAGACAACTTTGCGGGATTCTGTCTCTGTTTCTGCTAAAATTGCCTGCAGAAGATCGGCTGTTCTGAGTCCAAATGACTTTGCTGCTGGAGGTTTGTTTCCGACTACCTCTCTGAGTCGGCCCTGCCCTGGAAGCTTCCCAGGTGTGTGAGCAGCGTCAGGCAAATCCTTTGCTTACTGGTGGCCTCCTCTGGTTGCCCAGGGAGACAGGGGGTGTGGCTTCAGAATATCCAGTTGTAAGCCATTTTGCTTTTGTTTGCATCCTTGTGATCACAGCTTGCCTCATCCTTGTGGTGTTGATGTGCGTTCTTCAACCTTCTCTCTTGGTGCAGCTCAAATCCACCAGGATAGTTACAAAATTTTTGTCTCTTAACTCTCCTTCTCGACGGGAGCCTCTCTGTGGAAAGCTGGCTTCAGTCCACCATCTTGTCTCTCCCCCTTTAATATGCATTTGTGTAATACCTGCTACACACTTGCACCCTGGTGGACCCTGTGTATACAACGGTGGGGGGAAAAACACCTTTGAACACAATATTGACTTTGTCTGGTAATTGTCACTCTTGCTGCTATCCCTGTAGGAGAAGCTGGCCTGATTTGCTGCTTTCCTAAGTCCTCATCCATGTGGGGATCAACTATGAGGGACTTTTATTTTCATATCACTCTTTTGTTTTAACTGGAAAATGTGTATGAAATGTCTTCTGCATGCCAGATATAGTTTTGAAAATCTTACATTAACTTTTCTCTGATTACACTCAGCCTCAGTGTCTGGCTAGCCTCCCAGTTAAAAAAAGAAGTGGCAATTTTGACCATCACAGTAATAGGGTGATTCATTAGAGGGAACTGGGGAAGTAGCATTTAGAGAGAAGCCCATCCAGTTTGTCTTTGGGTTTGCTCATTCTCCAGTGCGTACCTAGAATCTCCAGTCATTCCTTGCCACATGCTTCTTGATGTCTTCCTTTCCATCCTACCCACTACTCCTTCACTCACATTCAGTAAAACTTACTTGTCTTAGAATTAAAAGCTATATACTTGCTCTGAAAACATTTCTTGCTTCCCGTTGCATGCATTTACATTCTAGATAATGAAGTCTACCAATACTGTTTAGGAAACATCGCTAGAGTAAGTAAGCATCATCCACCACATAAAATCCAACAGGCTGAAATGGAATGACTTATTGTGGCACCATATTACTTATGTAGAGGCTGACACAGCATCCTATAGCTCTTACCTGGTCTCCAGAATTTTTTTTCTGAGGCAGAAGAGGGAGCAGACATGAAGCAGTAAGGATTATTAGATTATTGCCTTTGATAGAAAGATGCATGAATTATATGAATGGTATTGAATGACTTCAGGGCTACAGATTACCCAGAAAATCAGCAATGCTCTGAACTCTTGAAGAGATGACAGAATGAGGATCAAAGATGGTTGCATCCCTAAATTTGATACCCTTGGTGGTTTGAAGAAAATCACTGATAATAGAAAAACAGAATGGAGCCGGCAGCCTCCCCTCCCCCACCCACACACTCCCCTGCTTTGTTCCTGCCTTTAGAAGGCACCATACCCATCCCAACACAGGGATCTAGACAAGCTGCATCTTTATTGAGAATCGAGACATTTCCAGAAAGATGAGCAGCCCAAACCACTCCGTCACATGTAGTGCTGATTCTGTGGCATGGGAGTGAGGAGAGGACGGTCAGCTGAGAGGGAACCCTGCTGGAACGGTGGTGCCCTGAGGCACAGAGCAGCAGCCGTTTTTGGCAACAATAGGGCTCACCCCTGGATATTCCGAAGCCACACCTTCTCTCTCTCTCTGGGCAACCACCCAGGAATAGATCAGGGATGGGCATCTTCTCAGGTTGCAACCACCATGGAATAGATCAGGGATGGAAATGCAGGCCCTGGGAATTTAGCCGGGACAGAAACAAATTCTGCAAAGTTGTTCTGTTTGGTCAGTAACATCAATCAGGGGCAGGGCTAGAACTGAGTGAACACCCCCCCAGCCTCCAGCAAGTGCTCGAGGTTGTCAGGCTTCTGTTCCCTCTGCTGGATAGAGGCAGAGAGCAGTGGCCTGGCTGAGCAGATATAGATTTCCTTGTGATTCAGGCAGGTGCAAAACCCTTGGGTATCTGCTCATTGGAGGCAACTGGGGTCACAGCCCTGGGGGCTATCAGTGACTGGGTGTGACAGAGGTGCAAGGTGGAGAAGGAGGCATCAAACTTCCCAGACTAATCTATTTGCTGGGTGGGTCCTCCTGACTTCTAGGAGCACCTAAGGAAATCATACTTGAGTTGTCAGCAGACCCCTGCGATCTACTTGCCAGAGACCTTTTAAACTCTCCCACCTGAGACAGGTGCTGACTAAGACAATTGATTTGAACCTTTTGAACTGAGCTAATCACCCAAGGACTATCCAAGTGGTGCCCAGGGTGTGTGGTTGCAGGAAGGTTTGATTTTCCTTTTCTAATAGTTACCTGTTGGGGGTGGGGTGACTTAATTGCTGGTATTTATCCACACCTGAGACTTCAACCCAGAGTAACTGTTTCGCTAGGGTCGGACAGAGACCAGCTGAAAACAAGACTGAACCACTTAGCCCTAGTACACCAAATAGGTCCCCAGTTTCTCAGGCTGTAGCACTGTACGGGTCCTCAAAAAAGCTCAGGGGAAAAGTCAAATGGTGTAAAATAACCATGGTGTGTAATCAGTGGAAAAACTCTGGTAACGTGAATAACCAGAATAGATCAACCCCCCCAAAGAAAGATATGGCAGATGTAACTGAAGATCCCATTCATAGACAGCTGGCCGAGATGTCAGAAATTGAATTCAGAATTTGTATTGCAAACAAGATTAATAGAATGGAGGAAAATTTGGAATTTGAAATTGGAGGAGCAAATCAAAAGTCAGAATTAGAAATTTGAGGAGAAATTCAAAAGTTGTCTCAAGAATTTAATGAATTTAATGACAAAACCACCAAAGATTTTGATGCACTGGAGCAAGAATCTGCAGCCATCAAAGATCTGAAAAATACAGTAGAATCCCTCAGTAACAGAGTGGAGCAAGCAGAAGAAAGGATTTCTGACATTGAAGACAAAGCCTTTGAAAGCTCCCAAACTCTCAAAGAGGAAGAGAAATGGAGGGCAAAAACGGATCATTCTCTCAGAAAGCTCTGGGATAATGAGGAGAAGGCTAATATCCACCTCATTGGATTCCCAGAAAGGATGAAGTGGCCCCACAAGCCACAGAGGCCCTTCTCCGTGAAATTATGGAAGAGAATTTTCCAGACATGCCAAGAGATTCTGAAATTCAGATAGGAGACAGTTTCAGAACCCCAGCATGACTCAATCTGAATAAGATATCCCCCAGGCATATCATAATTAACTTCACTAAAGTTAATATGAAGGAGAAAATTCTGAAAGCAGCCAGACCTAAGAAATCCATTACCTACAAAGGGAAGAACACTAGAATGACTATAGATCTCTCCGCTGAAACCTTTCAAGCCAAAAGAGGGTGGTCATCTATTTTTAATCTCCTAAAACAAAATAACTTTCAACCCAGGATCCTGTATCCAGCTAAACTGAATTTTATTTATGATGGAGAGATTAAATACTTTAATGACATTCATATGTTGAAGAAATTTGCCATAACTAAACCAGCTCTTCAGGATATTCTCAGACCTATCCTCTATAATGACCAGCCGAATCCTCTACCACAAAAGTAAACTCATTCAGAAATATTTGATCAAACTCTAACTTCCACAGTGGTGAAAGGATTAAAAATGTCCACTGGACTTTCAAAAAACTTTATACCCAAAATTTTATCAGACTTATCAATATTCTCCATTAATGTGAATGGCTTAAACTGTCCTCTAAAGAGGCACAGGTTAGTTGACTGGATACAAAAACTCAGGCCAGATATTTGCCAAGATTCACATCTTACCTTAAAAGATAAATATAGACTCAGGGTGAAAGGATGGTCGTCCATGTTTCGGGCAAATGGTAACCAAAAAATAGCAGGTGTTGCAATTCTTTATGCAGAAACAATAGGCTTTAAACCAACAAAAGAAAGGAAGGATAAGAATGGTCATGTCATATTTGTTAAAGTTAATACTCAATAGGATGAGATTTCAATTATTAATATCTATGCACCCAAACAGAATGCACCTCAATTTATAAGAGAAACTCTAACAGACATGAGCAACTTGATTTCCTCCAGCTCCATAATAGTCGTAGATTTCAACACTCCTTTGGCAGTGTTGGATCGATCCTCCAATAAGAAGCTGAGCAAAGAAATTTTAGATTTAAACCTAACCATCCAACATTTGGATTTAGCAGACATTTACAGAACATTTCATTCCAACAAAACTGAATACACATACTTCTCATCAGCACACGGAACTTAGTCCAAAATCAATCACATTTTAGGTCACAAGTCTAACCCTCAGTAAATTTAAAGGAATTGAAATTATTCCCTGCATCTTCTCAGACCAACATGGAATAAAAGTTGAACTCAGTAACAACAGGAATCTGCATACTCATACAAAAACATGGAAGTTAAATAACATTATGCTGAATGATAGCTGAGTCATAGATAAGATTAAGAAGGAAACTGCCAAATTTTTTAAACAAAACGACAATGAAGACATTACCAGAACCTGTGGGATACCACAAAGGTAGTCCTAAAAGGGAAATTTATAGCACTGCAAGCTTTCCTCATGAGAACAAAAAGAGAGGAAGTTAATAACTTAATGGTGCATGTCAAGCAACTGGAGAAGAAAGAACAATCCAGCCCCCAACCCAGCAGAAGAAAAGAAATAACCAAAATCAGGGCAGAATTAATTGAAATTGAAAACAAAAGAATTGTACAACAGATTAATAAATCAAAAAGTTTGTTGTTTGAAAAGGTCAATAAAATAGATAAACCTTTGGCTAACCTAACCAGGAAAAAAAGAGTAAAATCTCTAATCTCATCAATCAGAACCAACGAAGACGAAATAACAACAGACTCCTCAGAAATTTAAAAAATCCTTGATGAATATTACAAGAAAATTTATTCTCAGAAATTTGTAAATCTGAAGGAAATTGACCAATACTTGGAAGCACATCACCTTCCAAGTCTTAGCCAGAATCAAGTGGAAATGATGAACAGGCCAATATCAAGTTCTGAAATAGCATCAACCATACAAAATCTCACTAAAAAAAAATGCCCGGGACCAGATTGCTTCATGTCAGAATTCTACCAAACCTTTAAAGAGGAAATAGTACCTATATTACTCACCCTGTTCCAAAATTTAGCAAAAGAAGGAAGACTACCCAACACATTCTATGAAGCAAATATTACCCTGATCCCCAAACCAGGAAAAGACCCAACAAGAAAAGAAAATTATAGACCGATATCACTAATGAATATAGATGCAAAAATATTCAACAAGATCATCCTAACAAACAGAATCCAGCAATACATCAAACAAATTATACATCATGACCAAGTCAGTTTTATCTCAGGGTCTTAAGGCTGGTTCAATATATGTAAACTATAAGTATAATTCAGCACATAAACAAATTAAAAAACAAAGACAATATGATTCTCTCAATTGATTCAGAAAAAGCTTTTGATAATATCCAGCATCACTTCATGATCAGAACACTTAAGAAAATTGGTATAGAAGGGACATTTCTTAAACTTATAGAGGTCATCTACAGCAAACCCACAGCCAATATCGTATTGAATGGAGTTAAATTGAAATAATTTCCCCTCAGATCAGGAACCAGACAAGGCTGCCCTCTGTCTCCACTGCTCTTTAACATTGTAATGGAACTCTTATCCATCACAATTAGGGAAGAAAAGGCAATCAAGTGTATCCATATAGTGTCAGGAGAGATCAAACTTTCGCTCTTCGCAGATGATATGATTGTATATCTGGAAGATTCTACTATAGAACTCTTAGAAGTGATTCTACTATAGAACTCTTAGAAGTGATCAAGGAATACAGCAGCGTCTCAGTTTACAAAATCAACATTCATAAATCGGTAGCCTTTATACATACCAACAATAGTCAAGCTGAAAAAACAGTCAAGGACTCTATGCCATTCACAGTAGTGCCAAAGAAGATGAACTATTTGGGAGTTTATGTAACAAAGGATGTGAAAGATCTCTATAAAGAGAACTATGAAACTCTAAGAAAAGAAATAGCTGAAAATGTTATCAAGTGGAAAAACACCATGCTCATGTCTGGGAAGAATCAACATTGTTAAAATGTCCATACACCCCAAAGCAATATACAATTTTAATGCAATCCATATTAGAGCTCCACTGTCCTACTTTAAAGATCTGGGAAAAATAATACTTCGTTTTATATGGAATCAGAAAAAACCTCGAATAGCCAAGACATTACTCAGAAATAAAAACAAAACAGGAGGAATCACGCTACTAGACCTGAGACTATACTATAAATCGATAGTGATCAAAACAGCATGGTACTGGCACAATAACAGAGAGTTAGATGTCTGGAACAGAATAGAGAACCAAGAGATGAATCCAGCTACTTACTGTTATTTGATCTTTGACAAGCCAATTAAAAACATTCAGTGGGGAAAAGATTCCCTATTTAACAAATGGTGCTGGGTGAACTGGCTGGCAACCTGCAGAAGACTAAAACTGGACCCACACCATTCACCATTAACTAAGATAGACTCTCACTGGATTAAAGATTTTACTTACGACATGAGACTATAAAAATACTGGATGAGAGTTCAGGGAAAACTCTTGAAGAAATCGGTCTGGGTGAATATTTTATGAGGAGTATCCCCCAGGCAATTGAAGCAGTTTCAAAAATACACTACTGGCACCTGATCAAACTAAAAATCTTCTGCACAGCCAAGAACACAGTAAGTAAAGCATGCAAACATCTCTTAGAATGGGAAAAGATATTTGCAGATTATGTCTCCGACAAAGGTTTAATAAGCAGAATCTACAGAGAACTCAAACATATAAGCAAGAAAAGAGCAAGTGATCCCATCGCAGGCTGGGCAAGAGACTTGAAGAGAAACTTCTCTGAAGAAGACAGGCGCAGGGCCTATAGACATATGCAAAAATGCTCATCATCCTTAATCATCAGAGAAATGCAAATCAAAACTACTTTGAGCTATCATCTAACTGCAGTAAGATTAGCCCATATCACAAAACTCCAAGACCAGTGATGTTGGCATGGATGTGGAGAAAAGGGAACACTTCTACACTGCTGGTAGGAATGCAAATTAATACATTCCTTTTGGAAAGACGTTTGGAGAACACTTAGAGTTCTAAAAATAGATCTGTCATTCAATCCTATAATTACTCTACTAGGTATCTACCCAGAAGCCCAAAAATCACATTATAACAAAGATATTTGTACCAGAATGTTTATTGCAGCCCAATTCATTATTGCTAAGTCATGGAAAAAGCCCAAGTGCCCATCAATCCAAGAATGGATTAATAAATTGTAGTGTATGTACACCATGGAATATTATGCAGCCTTAAAGAAAGATGGAGACTTTACCTCTTTCATGTTTACATGGATGGAGCTGTAATATATTCTTCTTAGTAATGTATCTCAAGAATGGAAGAAAAATTATCCAATGTACTCAGCCCTACTATGAAACTAATTTATGGCTTTCATATGAAAGCTATAACCCAGTTATAACCTAAGAATATGGGGAAGAGGGTGAGGGAGTGGAGGGAGGGGTAAAGATGGGTGGAGGGAGGGTGATTGGTGGGATCACACCTGTGGTGCATCTTACAAGGGTTATGTGTGAAACTTAGTAAATGTAGAATATAAATGTCTTAACATAATAACTAAGAAAATGCTAGGAAGGCTATGTTAACCAGTGTGATGAAAACGTGTCACACAGTATATAAAACCAGTGTATGGTGCCCCATGATAGCATTAATGTACACAGCTATGATTTAATAATAAATAAATAAATAATAAAGAAAAGGAGGAGCGAGTGGTTTGATTTGGTTAATAAACTTCTCTGGGAAAGTCTAGCTTATGGAAGCATGTGGCACATAGCAGATACTGGAAAGAGAAAAATTTCACTGGTTACTTATTAAAACAGAAATGGCAATTTTATTCAAGACTATTGCAATAGGGGCTAAACCTATCATAATAGGGTAAAGAAATTGAACTCAACTTCTCTAAAACAAAAGGCAGGAGAATTTTTAAATGCGGAGTGAACTAGTGGAAAAGTGCTGGAGGACTATAGGACTGAGATTGATTAATGTGATTAAGCCATCTGTGTCTGCTAATTGTCACTCTTTGAAGTTAGGCTCAGACCCTCCTACACAGACTGCATGACAGGGGCTCTCTCTCTCTGTTTTTTTTTCCTCTGAGATAGCACTCTGTTGCCCAGGCTAGAGAGAGAGGTGTTAGCCTAGCTCACAGCAACCTCAAACTCCTGGGCTCAAGCAATCCTCCTGCCTCAGCCTCCCGAGTAGCTGGGACTACAGGTGTGCACTTACACCCATGGCTAATTGTTCTATTTTTTAGTAGAGATGGAGTCTTGCTCTCTTATAGGCTGGTCTTGAACTCCTGAGCTCAAGTGATCCCCCCACCTTGGACTCTCAGAGTGCTAGGATTACAGGCCACACCAGCCAGGCCAGTGAAATAAGGTGAAATACATATATTTCAAAATGGTGGCTCCATGTCCTTGAGAAAGACTTTCCTGGGCTATAAATCAAGCAAGAAGCTGAGATAAAAACTGTATCTCAAAGGGATGGAGAAAGAATGTACAACTGAAAGTTTTCTAAAGTAAATGCTCTAAGAAAAGGGAGGCCAGGTGCCTATGATCAGGAAGAAGCTTGTCTACAGTTTAGTCAATCTGAGGGGAACATTAAGGACTTTCTGGTCAACATTCCAGAAGTGTTATTCATTTTCTTTCCTTTCTTTCAGAGTCCGTTATGTATGGAAAAGTTTTAAGGCTTCTCTGGAACATTTCTTGATTGCTATAGTTCATTTATCAGTGGTATAAATTCTACTTGTTATTAGATGTGGCTCAACCTTGATTTCTTTATTTGCACAATGGAAATCCTAAGATAAAATCTACCTTATAGCTTTACTGTAGGAATACAGAAAGCAATAGGGAGTAAAAAATGATAAGTGAAGCATTTAACAATGGAGAATAAAAAAGAGAAACTGCAATCTGCATGTAATGGAATGACATAAAACAACTCAAATCAACGTGCCAAGTTGTCCTGTATACATATGATTGTGTCTATAAAAAACAAAAATGTTCAATGATAATTTTAGATTCAAGTAGAGGTCTACAGTATAAAACTGTTAAGGGAGAGTACAAAGATAGCTCACACAATACTATTTCCTAATGGTTAGAGATATATACACATTAATAAAAGTGTATGAACCTGGATGGAAAAAGATACACTAACTTTTTTTTTTTTTAATTGAATCATAGCTGTGTACCCATAGCGGGTACATATGGGGTACAATATGCTGTTTTTATATGCAATCTGAAATATTTCCATCAAACTGGTTAACATAGCCTTCACTGCACCTTCTTAGCTATTGTGTTGACACATTTGTATTCTACACTTAGTAGATTTAACATGTACCCTTGTAAAATGCACTGTAGGTGTGGTCCCACCAATTACCATCCATCCACTTATCTTCCTCCCATCCCTCCTCTCCCTTTCCTCTTTAACCTTCCTCTTGGGCTATAGTTGGGCTATAGCTTTCATCTGAAAGTTATAAATTAGTTTCATAGTAGGGCTCAGTACATTGGATACTTTTTCTTCCATTCCTGAGATACTTTGCTAAGAAGAATATGTTCCAGCTCCATCCATATAAACATGACAGAGGTAAAGTCTCCATCTTTTTTAAGGCTGCATAATATTCCACGGTGTACATATACCACAATTTATTGATTCATTTATGGGTCGATGGGAACATGGGCTTCTTCCATGACTTAGAAATTATAAATTGGGCTGTGATAAACATTCTGGTGCAAATATCTTTGTTATAATGTGATTTTTGGTCTTCTGGATACATATCTGAAAGAGAAATTGAAGGATCAAATGGCAGGTCTATTTTTAGATCCCTAAGTGATCTCCAAGCATTTTTCCAAAAAGAACATATTGGTTTGCATTCTCACTTTCACAGTAGTGCCAAAGATGACATATTTGGGAGTTAACAAAGGATGTGAAAGATCTCTGTAATGAGAACTATGAAACTCTAAGAAAAGAAATAGCTAAAGATGTTAACAAACAGAAAAACATACTGTGCTCATGGCTGGGAAGAGTCAACATTGTTAAAATGTTCATACTACCCAAAGCAATATACAATTTTAATGCAATCCCTAATAAAGCTTCACTGTCATACTTTAAAGATCTTGAAAAAATAATACTTTGTTTTATATGGAATCAGAAAAAATCTTGAATAGCCAAGATATTACTCAGAAATAAAAACAAAGCAGGAGGAATCATGCTACTAGACCTCAGACTATACTATAAATCAATAGTGATCAAAACAGCATGGTACTGGCACACTAACTTCTTGATAGTGTTGCTTCTGTGAGTAAAGGAGGGGAGTGCGCTCAGGCAGGACTCAGAGATTCTACTCTATCTGTAACATCTGATTTCTTATGAAAAGATTTCAATAAAATATAACAAAATGCCAGTTTTAGATTTTTAAAAATGTACATTTAATTTTTCTCATTCTCTTTGGAATTTAAATACAGGCAGTCCCCAAGTTACAAACATCTGACTGATGTGTAACTCGATGTTATGCAGTTTTTGGCCAGTGCCGGGTTTGAACCCACTACCTCTGGCATATGAGGCCAGCACCCTACTCGTTTGAGCCACAGGCACTGCCTATGACTCAAGGTTAGGAACAGAGGCTATTACAGCTGATAGGTAAGTGTACTTGTCTTTACTTACATACAAATTCAACCTAAGAACAAACCTACAGAAGCTATCTCATTCATAACCTGGGGATTGTCTATATTTTGTCATCAAAAAATTCTGCCAAAACAAAAAAAAAGGACAAGAGAGAGAAAGGAAAAGAGAGCAGAGTGAGAGATGCCTCCTTCTCTCTCTGCGTGTCTCTCTTAGAGAAAAGTGAGGCAGTGAGAAATTGAGAATAGATTTAACAAACAGTCCCTCATGCATTATGCTTGAGGCGCCCAGTACACAGCGAGACATTCAAATAGGCTGCTGGCGAGATGCTGATTGTTTGGCTTCTTCTGCTCTCATTTGATTGAAGCAGAACAGGTTTTAAGAGCTTCAAACCCCAGCTCTGATCTGAAAATGAAGTTAGGTGTTTGAGAAACAGCTGCTAGAAACAGCTTGGCTCCCTCTGGAGCCTCTGGTGGGCTTCAAAGCTGCTGTTGGAAGAGAGGGAGGCAAGTGGTCTCTATCACAGCATTTGTGTGTGTTAGTAAAAACAAAATGGCTCTCCGTGAAATAAAATCTAGCTGGTTTTCCTCAGATGAAGAATTCAATTTCAGTCTCACCTTTTTTCCCTTTGGAAATTTTGAGCAAAAAACTGAGAGCAGTATCTTTCCTTACCCTTCAGGTCTTTGGATTCAAACAGCCCTCCACCCCTTTCCTTGTCCTAGTTCAATCTTTTCCAATCTGTGGGAACTGGAGCAAAGGAATTAACCTCTTTGAGTCTCTGAGCCTCAAGGTCCTTTTTCTTTTCTTTTTGTTAAGTTACCTAAGACCCTTATGGTAATAATGCTTACAAAGAACTTGAAAAATGGCAGAACTCAGTATGAGCAAATGTATTCTATCAACCTCATTCACATGTGCATTTTTTTATTACAATCTCTTTTGATTGTTTTATTTACAAATAGCATGATTGGCTTGTTTGATTTGCCTGAGACTTTGCTTTAGCACTGAAAGTCCTGTGTCATGTCTGCAAAACCTCTCAGTTCTAAGCAAACCAGGGGAATTAGTCACTCCATATTGTGTTCTGCATAGGTCAAGTAGGATCCTTGCCCTTAAGAAGTTTATAATCTACCATAAATGCTTAATCCTCTCATCATCCTTAATGAACAAATTGTCATTACTGCTTATTATTATTATTATTATTATTATTTTTGAGACAGAGTCTCACTATGTCACCCTTGATAGAGTGCTGTAGCATCACAGCTCACAGCAATCTCAAACTCTTGGGCTTACTCTATTCTCTTGCCTCAGCCTCCAAGTAGCTGGGACTACGGGCACCTGCCACAACGCCTGGCTATATTTTTGTTGTTGTTGTAGTTGTCATTGTTGTTTAGACGGCCTGGCCCAGGTGGAACCCTCCAGCCCCAGTGTATGTGGCCAGCACCTAACCACTGAGCCACAGGCGCCGAGCCATTATTATTGTTATTATTCTGCCCATTCTAGACTACACATACGTTCCATACACATTAATTGGTACATGAGATCGGTGGAGTCCTTTTCTTCCCAGTTTTTATGGATTTAATCATATCACTGACTTATTTCAGTCTTTAAATTTCTGTGTGAATTTTATACACGTGCATATATTGAAGTATTGAGCTTGACTATCTCAATCACTGCTGCTGAATTTTAGTATATTTAAGAATCACCTGGTGGTATTGTTGAAATATAAATTTGGGGACTCTGTGTCTGAGATTCTGATACGTTAACTCAGGGATGGGGCTCAAGAATCTGCAAACATTCAAGGTGATTGTCATGTTTCAGTAATGTTGGGAAAAACACCAATCTGTGCTTGCTCTGGTTTAGATATGGTTTGTACAGCCCCTGTAAGTCTCACATTGAAACGTGACTCCTAGTGTGGGAGTAAATCCCTCAGGGAGGTTTTGGTGCTGTTCTTTTGGGAGTGAGTGAGTAGTTCTCACTTTCAGTGGAGCCCAGCACCTGCTCTTTCTCACCATGTGATCTGCACACGCCAGTTCCCCTTCACCTTCCACTCAGAGAGGAACCAATCTGAGGCCTCCCTCAGATGTAGATGCTGCTGCATGCTTCTTAGACATTCTGCAGAACTGTAAGCCAAATAGACCTCTTTTCTTTATAAATTTCCCAGCCTCTCGTATTTCTTTACAGCAACATAAATGGATTGAAAGAGTCTTCTTGCCCTGTTAATAGGGGAAATTTCGGTTTGCTTGGGGCAGGCCTGGTTTGCACCTGCTGATCCACTGGAATTCTCAGTGCATCCTTCTCCACCAAGTGTCCCTAATGGATACAGGGACAGGCCTGGTTTACACCTGCTGATCCACTGGAATTTTCAGTGCATCCTTCTCCACCGAGTGTCCCTGATGGATACAGGGACAGGCCTGGTTTACACCTGCTGATCCACTGGAATTTTCAGTGCATCCTTCTCCACCAAGTATCCCTGATAGATACAGGGACAGGCCTGGTTTGCACCTGCTGATCCACTGGAATTCTCAGTGCATCCTTCTCCACCAAGTGTCCCTGATGGATACATGCACAGTCACCTCACTTAGGAGCCTAGTCAGTGATGCTTAATACCCTGCAGATACAGCTCTTTGGTAGCTACCTCTCTGGGGATCACTTTTTAAAAAATGTATTTCATAGCCTCTCTTACCCATCTAGTAAAATAGACTTTCTTTCTCACTTTTAAAATCATGCATTACCTCAAAACTTATAAACCCAAGAGACTGTTCTAACCTATATTCTATTGTCAGTGAACGAGGAAAAACAAGCTCACTTCCATTCCTTAATATTAGATTTTTATAAGGGAATATTAGAGACTGGAGTTTCAAAAGAAATATAATTGTTATCAAAAAATTGTCTTACCCTTGTACATGGGAATATCTTCTCCATGTCAAGAGCCCTAGAAGGCCAATCCAAAAATCCTGGTGAATAATTTTATTAGATGCCTTCATTGGAAATGCCATACCTCAATTGTATAACAACTTCCAGCTAAATTCTCTAAATTTCTGGGTCATTACTTCTTAAAGATAAGTTAGGGCGATCTGTTTAGCCATAGATTCTGTACTTGAAAAATATTTCTTTGTATTTCATAGCAGAATAAAAGTGAGTGTATTGGATAAGACATGGAGATTATGTTACCGTTGTCAGATAATGCAGTGGTTAAATTTCAAATTCTATACTGTTTACTAACTGTGTGAAGTTGGACAAAAATTAGTTTTCTCAGCCATAATATCCTCTTCAATAAACGGAATGATACTGGTATAATGGAGTGTGGTAAAGATTAAAATAAAATAAGCCATGTCCGTGACCCCTTTGCTGTCTCTGCAACATCTCCTTGGCAACCTTTAATTTCAGCCACTGCTTTGTGGAGCAATTTTTACCCACCCTAATCACACTTCCCCTCAAGGACTGTTTTATCTCCAAGTTTCTTGTTCCATGACTTCCTTTCTCTAGACTTTGGGATTCCTCTCAGGTCACATGCAGAAGCAACCCGAAAGTACAAAGGAGATGATCTTTAGCCATTGAAATGTGGGAGCCGGAGGATAAGTGTCCGAGCCTCCTGTTTAGAAGAAAAATTCTGGAAGACATTTTGCTTGCTTATCAGAAGTATTGGCAAGGTCAAGACTCCCGTGAGAAAATGAACCATCTAGGTAGGAAATATTTTATTAGCTTTTACTTTTTCCTTATTTCATTTCCTCATTCTTTTACTTCTGTTTCCAAGGATCATCCGCCCCCTTCTCCCCCCAAAAGTTCACTCCATCCAAGCTCTAGTCTCTCTTTTAAGGAAAAACAAACTAAGCTACGTACAGCACTGAGCACAGGTTTTAGCATGTAGTACACTCCCAGTGAAAGTAGCTACCACTACTAACAATAAAAAAAGGTAATATTTTTCTTTTATGCTGTAGGGTGAGCTAGAGATCTGTGTATTATTAAAAGGTTAAGGAATCTTTCTAATTCTTTTTTGAAATAGACTTGAGATAGTCTCTTTTTTCATCCACATCCAAATAGCTCTGGCACCCTCCACAGTCTTCATTTTACCAAGATAGATGTCTATTGTTTCCTACTTCTACCTTGCAGAAATGTTCTGAGAATCATAAGTGAGTGCAAACTGGGTTCTTTTATCCCCCAGGCAGAGGAAAGAAAACCATACAAATTCAGGGGAGTACATTGTATCAAACACCTGTTAATCTTTTTGTATTTCAGTGCTGTTTCCACAGCATGAAAGAGAACAGTTTCATTACAGCCCCTGGCAAATGTTATTATTTGTTGAACATCCATTTGTCCTTGTATTTCAGAGACGGAGGCCATTATTGACTTCTTTGTTTATCTAATGACTTCGTCAAAATTCTTGTAGGTATTTCAAAGCTGAGATCATCTTCTTTGATCATCCTAAGCATATAAATTTCACCCTCAGTGACAAGAAATGTCAAGTGGGGTTTACACATGCTTCTTAATGAATTCTTCAGTTAAGGAAGATTCTGGAAATGCATGGTGCTGAAAGAGGTGCATTATTATCATGGAAACACTGTATCTTACACTCTTTTCCTTTCCCAATTTTCAGTTTCCTAAATCTTTTCCTTGTGGAAAGTAAGTTTTGATTGGTCCTTGATGAAGTTATAGGTAGATGATCTCAACTCAGTTTATCAGTTTTTTTTTTTTAATTCGTTTCCTTCAAAATAATAAGAAAAATATGTCTATTTCCTTTGTTGAATTTTACTATGAAGGAGTCATTTGTGTGAATCCTCATTGGTCAAGAATACTTACAAGTAGTTCGGAGCTTCTCTGCCTGGTTTTACGAAACCTTGTCTTTATCCAATCATAGTCAAGTTTAATTGCCATCATTATTTTTCCTCCTGGACTACAAGCTCTTTGAAGAAAAGTCTTTTCTTAATTTCTTACAAGAAGTCTGTGAAAAGACTTCTTGAATCTGGTCTTACACACATGGATCATTACAAAGGTTTTGAGATACACAAAAATCAAGCAACATAAAATCTGTGTGGATGGAAATAAATGAAGCCCGCCCAGGGCGGCTGATAAGCTGAACAAGTTGAAACTTGCACAGGTGAATCAGAAAGGATGCTGTCGACTTTGTTTTTTGGAAGTGAAATAGGGAATCATAACACAGTCTTTGTCTTAAGACTTTCATAGTAAACCATGTATACATATCATACATATTTACTTTAATTCCACAAATTCTGTTATGTAGTGTCTCATTTTGACAAAAGTATAAGAATTACATAGAAAATCCTATAATCTGGGCACTTAGGCCTATTGTAGGAATAATTGCATTTGAGGAAGTTGTATCTTACATTTAGGGTATGTGGTAAAAATACATATTATCCATGGTTTTGCTTTCCATTGTTTCAGTTACTTATGGTAAACTGTTCTGAAAAAAAAAATTTTTTTTTTTTAAGACAGTCTCACTTTGTCACCCTTGGCATCACAGCTCACAACAACCTTAAACTCTTGGGCTTAAGTGATTTTCTTGCCTCAGCCTCCCAAGTAACTGTGACTACAGGTGCCCGCCACAATGTCCAGCTATTTTTTGGTTGCAGTTGTCACTGCTGTTTAGCAGGCCAGAGCCGGGCTCGAACCCACTAGTCTTAGTGTATATGGCTGGCGCCCTACTCACTGAGGTATGGGCACCGAGCCTGTTCTTAAAATATTGATATTGAGAGAGAGAAAGAGAGATTGAGAGAGAGAGATAGAGAGAAAAAATATAACCTTTATTATAGTAAACCGTTAATGATTGATTTTATTTTAATGTTAGTTAATACTGTTAATCTCTTACTATGCCTAATTAATAAATTAAACTTTAAAATAAGTATATATGTGTAGGTAAACATCATCTACATATATATCTATTACTATGCCTAAATAATAAATTAAACTTCATAGTATAATAAGTATATATGTGTAGGAAAAACATCATATACATATTTATGTATAATTTTAATATTAGTTAATGCTGTTAATATTATACACGTGTATATATATACACATAACTAGCAATATTAACTAACATTAAAATAATATCTCACAGATATACATACCTATGATTCGGCACTATCCATGGTTTCAGGCATCTACTAGGGGTTTTAGAATGTATCTCTTGCAGATTAGGAGGGACTACTGTTAAATTTAATATTTGTGTAATGTTTAAACATCATAAACATTTTATTTTTTATTTGAGATTAATATGAGGGTACAAACAATTAAGTTATAATGTTTGCATTGTGAGGTAAAGTCCCTGTTGTAGTGTTGTACACCCAGGGGGTGTTCTATACACCCTTACGTTGTACCCACTGGGTGGGAGCATAAGCATCCTCCCCCCTCCTCCTTTCTCTCCCCTCCCCCCCAAATTGAATTGAATTTAGTTTTTCTCTTGTGTGGGTGTGTATTAGATCCTCTACTGGCTTTATATTAGTATTGAGTACATTGGATACTTGCTTTTCCATTCTTGTGATACTTTACTAAGAAGAATGTGTTTCAACTCTATCCAGGTTAATACAAAAGATGTAAAGTCGCCATCTTTTTTTTTTTTAAGGCTGAGTAGTATTCCATGGTATACATATACCACAGTTTATTATTCCATTCCTGAATTGATGGACACTTAGGTTGTTTCTACATCTAACGGAATTGTGGGATCAAATGGAAGGTCTATTTTGAGTTCTTTGAGGATTCTCCATATTTCTTTCCAAAGAGGCTATGCTAGTTTGCAATCATCAACAGTGTAAAAGTTTTCCCTTCTCTCCACCTCCACACCAGCACCTGCAGCTTTGGGACTTCGTGATATGGGCTATTCTTACTGGGGTTAGGTGATACCTCACATTGGTTTTCTCTGATGATTAGGGACGATGAGGATTTTTTCATATGTTTGTTAGTCATTTGTCTGTCTTCATAGAAGTTTCTATTCATATCTCTTGCCCAGTGATAGATGGGATTGTTTGCTCTTTTTTTGTTGATTAATTTGAGTTCTCTATAGATTCTAGTTATCAACCCTTTGTTGGATTCACAAAATGCAAATATCTTTTCCCCTTCTGAAGGTTATCTATTTGCTTTAATTGTTATGTCCTTAGCTGTGCAGAAGGTTTTCAGCTTAATTAAGTCTTATTTGTTTATTTTTGTTGTTGTTGTGATTGTCATCATGAATACTTTAAAAGGTAATAACAGATAACATTTAGTAGCAGCTCTGTTCCAGCTCTGCGCATATATTTCCTTATTTGTAATTCACAATGGTTCTATGAACTAAGTGCTGTGTTGAGGTGAAATATTGACTTGCTAGAATTAACCTAGTCTGTAAAAGATGGGTCTGGGATTCCAACCAAGGTTTGCCTGAGTCCACGATCTATATATATTAACCATTACATAATCGATCTTATTTCCTATCCATTATCTCATTTCATTCTTACTGCCCAGAAGCTATTAATATCTCTCTTGTGGGGTAAGGAAAACTGAAATTCAAGAAGGTTCAGTGTTTAAACTTAAGCATCTGTACTGAAAGAGAACATGAACAAACTCCTGTGGGACTATTTAGGCTCTTTCTCCAATTGTTTCATCACTGAATCTAGTTTGGTTAAATATTTCAGGATACAATATATTCACTTGTCAACAGTCCCCCTTTTAACATTGTATTTTTGCTATTGTTTCACTAATTTTCATTTTGTTTTATAGTGGCAGGAAACTTTTAAAAATAAAATATATTAAATACATTTTAGAAAATTGTTTAATTGTACTTCATTAGTGCATATTTATTTTATAAGTTTAAAGGTATAATATTACAAGTTAATGCATAAGAATTCTAAGATCGGGGCGGCGCTTTTGGCTCAAAGGAGTAGGGTACTGGCCCCATATGCTGGAGGTGGTGGGTTCAAACCCAGCCATGGCCAAAAACTGAAAAAATAAAAAAGAAGAAGAAGAATTCTAGGACCATTTCAATGAGGAAAATCATTTGAAATGAGAATTAAGCATGAGAATGAGTCTTTTATTAGCTTCAACTAATTTTTTCCACAAGTTACTTTAGTTTCACAACATCCAGCAGATCTTGAATTACCTAAGTAGTTGCAAATGGTAATATTTATTAAGAG
This sequence comes from Nycticebus coucang, assembly GCF_027406575.1. Lineage (NCBI taxonomy): Eukaryota > Metazoa > Chordata > Mammalia > Primates > Lorisidae > Nycticebus > Nycticebus coucang. The sequence continues at coordinate 158,028,859 of NC_069781.1, forward strand.
TCCATTATTTTAAATTTCAGAATATTGTGGGGAGTACAAATATATTGGTTACATGGATTGCTTTTGTACTGCTTGAGACAAAGTTGTAAGTGTGCCTATTAGCCAGAAATTGTACATTGTACCCTCTGGGTATGATTTCACCCATTGGCTCCCCGCCCAATGCTTGATATCTATTGAACTTTACTTAACATCTGTGTACATGAGTGTTGTTCAGTTAGTTCCAATTTAATAGTGAGTACTTGTGGTGTTTGTTTTTCCATTCTTGCAATATTTCACTAAGGAGAATGGTTCCCAGTTCCATCCAGATTGTGGCAAAAGGTATTAATCAAGGATGGCTGAGTAGTATTCCATGGTATATATATGAATGGTATACTATATGATGGTATATAGTATTCCATGGTATACTATATGATGGTATATAGTATTCCATGGTATATATAAATGTGATATATATATCACATTTATTAATCCACTCATGAATGATAGGCACCAGGGTTGATTACACATCTTTGTGATTGTAAATTGTGCTGCAATAAATATTTGTGTGCAAGTGTCTTGTTAATAACATGGCCTTTTTTTTTTTTTTTTAACCTTTGGGTAAATATCTAGTAGTGGGATTGCTGGATCAAATAGTAAGTTTGTTTTTTGAGGAGTCTCCATATTGTTTCCTCACCAAGATGGACACCTGCAACTAAGCCATCTTGGTATAGAACAAGTCTATCGTCGAAACATCTTCTTCTCCATCCTGCTACTATTCCCTGCTTAAGCTGTCCTAGTCTCTATCTTTATGCAATAACGCTTTTCCCGACTGCTACGTAGAATCCCAGAAGAGTTGTACTAGTTTGCAATCCCACCCATTTGCTTTCTCAGAATACTTATAAATACCTCCAAAGTCATGCTAGAATAGTAGAAAATGTGTTTTGCTCTTGAAAACTGTACATTTTTAAAAAGTGATTCTATTATTGCATTTCTAATGACAAATATGATCTGAAGCCTGCATAACTTGAAATAAAAACAATAATGAAGAAAGTCTTAATCTAATAAAGAGTAGTAAACTAAAAAGGGATTTCCAGCCAGGAAAAGAGTTATTTCTTGTTGGGAGAGACTAGGAGAGCTTGAAGCAGGCTATGGTAGCAGGGATGGAGAAGGTGTTTGATTGTGGACTTGTTCTACATTAAGATGGCTTAGTTGCAGGTTCCATCTTTGGTGAGGAATCAAGTTTTTCACTTATTTTCTAAGGTGGATGCTGATGTTTAAGCTCTCTTCTTTTTTTCTTTTGGCAGTACCTAAACCCAGATAAAATTAAATCAATAGGGCTTCAAAAATATGAATATCTGTATGCATGTGAGTGTATGTGTATACAATATACACACATACATACATGTGCCTAGGTATCACTGAGTACACATGCATGTTAGTATATGAGTGTGTATGACTGTATATGTACAAACATGTACTTTACAGCCATATGTTTGTAAAACCCTGTGTTAGTGGTACTTAAAGCATTCTATTTTCCCCTACAGACAAATATATACCTTGTTTATTTTATTAGAATGGGGAATATTTACATACTCAATTTGACTTGTATGAGAGTATTCCCTCCATGCTAAATTTCATGGCTTGTTTTCACTTTCCTTAATGTGCATATGGAACATAATCCTGAAAATATGTTATGCCTAGGATATGATTTTTCAGTTAGTTGCTTGTTCATGTCTCTTGCAGATGAGTTGGGATTTAATGTTATAAGTAATGACGAGTTTCACACATTATTCTTATAAAATAATAGAATGTATATTTCTTATATTGTTTATATACTGATCAATGAATGGAGGACATATAATTTTATCAGTTGACTAGGGAAGCTAGTAAGTACATTTCATTTTCACTCATCCTCTAGGTAATAAAAAATAATGAACACATCACTATACTGTTTTATGTAAATGTTTCATGCAGTTAAAGAGTTATAAAGTCAAAATAAAATTTTAATGGCAGAGAAAGAATGGCATGATAGTAGAAGCAAAAGGGGGTTTGTTTTCCACTCTGTAACGAGTAAGAGATAGAAAGAAGCTTCTATTTTTGGTGTAAGTATGCTGCAGCTTTAATGAGTCAGGGGGTCAGCAAACCAAATCCATGGATGATTTTTTAAATAAAGTTTTATTGGATCACAGCCACTTTCAACCTTTTTCATGTTTTCTAAGACTGCTACAGTGACAGAGTGGAGTAAAGGGCAGCTTTTTGTCTTCTTTGCAGGAAGGGCTGAATTCTGCCATCATCTTTTGATGGAGGCTGTGTCTTCCTTCATAAGCTCATGGGAATGTGCAGTGTGATGTGGTAAGACCCTCTAGGGATGAAGAAGCCGGGTTTCTGTTGGATGTCAGAGAATATGGGTGTGCAGAGAATATAGTTGTGCATATATATGATGATATTCCTAAACCCCTGCTTCAAGTGAACTGTTATTTAAATAAAAGTTCAAAATTATCTGACATAATTTGTAAACATGCATATGCTATGATTATTTGATCAAACAGAGCTAGGGCTGCAGATAATCTCTAACCTTTGCTTTGATATATTCAGGAAATTGGTAACTTATTCCTGGGAGGCTAAGAGAAACCATTCTCTAAAAGAGATCCCTAGGCTTTTGAATAATCCTTATTCTCTTCAATCTGCTAGGATCTTTTCCTTTCAAATAAACCAGATATTGAAGAGCTTCTGGAAGTATGATGATGCCCATGACAGTATAATACGACAGCACCATTTCTCCTGCATTTTAACATACATCCTGTAGGTTTCCCTGTTGTGCATGAGGATTAGTGCCTATACAGGGGCCCTGGCTGGCCCACTGGGGCCCAGGAACCTCTAACCTGCAGGTAGCCAGATGGAGATTGTCCATAGATTACCTTGAATAGTCTGGCTTGATAGATAAATCCTTCCATTGTTTTGGGGTTAGGCTTGCCTGGCAACTCCTCAGAAGAGTTTCTACAGAAGGGCTGAGCAGAATAACCCAGAAGTGTGGTGCAGCTGACATCTAATAGGGACAATTTTGGACAGTGAGAGATGAGAATCCTTGGAATCATTCTTTTCTATTCATCTCCCAATATTGACAATTTAAAAAAGTTCTACATAGATGTTGAAAGACATCCCATGAAACCGAGCAATCAGCCTCACCTTTTTTTTTGACTTTTTATTTATTATTTATTTATTTTTATTAAATCATAGCTGTGTACATTGATACAATCGTGGGGCATCATTCACTAGCTTCACAGACCGTTTACCAAGTTTCACATATACCCTTGTAATATGCACCGCTGGTGTAATCCCACCAATCCCCTTCCCTCTACCCACCTTCCCCCTCCCTCCCCTCCCTTTCCCCCTTCCTCCTATTCTTAGGTTGTAACTGGGTTATAGCTTTCATGTGAAAACCCTAAATTAGTTTCATAGTAGGGCTGAGTACATTGGGTACTTTTTCTTCCATTCTTGAGATACTTTACTAAGAAGAATATGTTCCAGTAATTTTTTTTTAATTAAATCATAGCTGTGTACATTAATGAAATTATGGGGTACCATGCACTGTTTTTATGTACAGCCTCACTGGTATAAAGCTGTGAGCAGATAGCTAGGGAATGGATTCCAGTGTGTGTTCCTGCTCCTCTTACCCACTTAATTTCTGCTTCACCTTAAGCTTTTCCAAAAGTTGCTCTCCCTAATAATATTTTAGCACATAGCATGTGCCCTAGATTCTGCTTTTATAGAATCTGGCATGAGACAATCCTCTAGTAGAGTTTTATTTAGGTAGAAAGAGCATGTGTAGTCCAGATGTATAGCACAAGGATCGTCAAGATTTTAAACAGTGTATAAATTGGGGGAGGTGGAGGGAGAGACGAGCCAGGGGAGGAAAACAAGACAAGTTGACAAATTTTTTATGGGTTCATGGTATATAAAATAATAAAACCCAGACATGTTCTCTTATAGCTGGACACAAGAAGTTGGGTGTCTCTATGTTTAGATTCCTTAGGCCACTGGTTCTCAACTGGAGACAATTTTGTTTCCAAAGGAATACAGCAAAGTCTAGAAACATTTTTGATTATCACACCTTGGGGGAATGCAACTGGTATTTAGTGAGTAGAAGCCAGAGATTTACATAAGTATTCTAAAATGTATAGGGCAACCCACCACCTACCCCTTAAAAATTATCTGGCCCCAAATACCAGTACTGTTAAGGTTAATAAGTCCTGTCCTAGCAGAGAGGCAAGATTAAGATGTAATTTGAGAATTAAATTGTCTAAATTTAGAAAGGCCACTACAGTTGTCTACTACTTCTGTTATCCTCAGGATATTGATTCTAGAATCCTCTCTCCTTTTGGTCTGCAGATACTGAAATCCCTGTTTGCTCAAGTCCCTTAGTGGGCCTTCTGAATCATAGGGGTCTACATCTGTGGATATGGAGGACCAACTGTATTAATGCTTTTAATCAGGGAGACTGATCTGGTTGATTTACATAAATGGATACTATCAACATTTCTTGGCAGTGAAGATGATGACAGACTGAGGAAGAGTGCAAATTTCCAAGAATGTAGACATCAGATAAAATTCTGAAGCTGATACCACTTTTCGCTATCTGATTACTACTGAAATTCTCAATTTCTTCATCTGTAAAATGGGAGGGTAAAAAGATGTACTTTGCATTGTTTTGGAATCTAAACAACACATGCATGCACGCACACACGTACACACACACACACCCCCCACATATTTTCACCCAGATTGAGAACCACTAAACGAATGTTTGTTATCATTACTGAACACCTATTTGAATTGAGCAAGTAATACTATTAAATGATGGGGTACAAGGTACACATTATAGGTTTGCAATTTCTATGAGAAATTCATAAATGTCCTGGCTCAGATGTATGTTTTATCTGGGTGAAACCAGCTCAATCCTGATCTACAGGTGTCGCCTGTTTGTCAGATGTTTCATGTGTGCCCTGCATTTCTCACTGTCCCAAATCTGAGAAAAAGGAAGAGTATCTCATAGTGAACATGCAGGCAATATTTCAAGGTTAAAAATCACTTAAAATATTTTAAAGGGTTGGTTAGTGACAGCGTTACCTTTGTTATTTTTTATGTTTCTTGTCTAATCATTAGATGAAGGCTAGAAAGGGAATTGCACATTATAGGGAATTTTCTAAGGATCATAATGCAAACAAGTGAAAATCACTTCCAAGATCAACATGTATCAAAAAACGAGTGCTCACATTTTGATTTATAACTTTGTCTCAGCAGGTGGCAATTTGAAAATTCCTTTTCGAATTGCTTTCCCCATTTTAGGTGGGTTGATTTCTCCCTGTTTTTCATTGCCCAAAGCAAAAGTAACCATACAGATTCCCTGTTGCTTAAAGAGATTTATTACATGTAACTGAAAGGGCATTGTTGGAACAGGGATGACATAGTAAGCTAACTGTAATCAGGGTGGTCCAGACCGGCTTCCTTGGCCTTCCAGGTCATTCTTATCTGCTCCTGCTGCTTGGTCATCAGCAGTTGGGACTGTCTGTTCACAGAAATGCTGCTGGAGGAATGACCCAGCAGTGATCAGCTTTTAACTGGTTGCATGCCACAGGCTAAATGATTACTGACTTTCTTTTCATGAATCTTTTTTACACCATCAGCTGTACTTCTCCATCAGCAGAAGAGTGTGACAAGTAATTAAATGTGTCAAATGGTCTATGAAACTAGTGTATGGTGCCCCATGATCACATTAATGTACACAGCTATGATTTAATTAAAAACAAAAAGTTTACTGACATTAGCTTTTGGTTGGAATTCAAACACAGTCAAGAGATGCTAGAAGACAAAACTCCATTTCAGTCAAGAAATAGAGCACTGGGGTCAACATAAGTCCTTGTTGCTTATTTTGGCTATAAAGAGATGTTTAGTTTTCAGCATGGGAAGTAAAGCCATGTTCTCATTTGCAGGGCCTCAGTTCCCTGGGCCAAGGGCTCTTTGTAGGGATGATGGGAACACCCTATCAGAGGTCTGTTTTCTTTTTATTTATTTATTTATTTATTTATTTATTTATTTTTATTAAACCATAGCTGTGTACATTAGTATGATCGTGGTGCACCATACACTTGGTTCATAGATCGTTTGACACATTTTCATCACTTTAGTTAACATAGCTTTTGTAGCATTTTCTTAGTTATTTTGCTAAGACCTTTACATTCCACATTTACTAGGATTCACATATACCCTTGTAAGATGCACCGCAGGTGTAATCCCATTAATCCCCCTCCTTCCCCCTCCCTCCCCTCCCTTTCCCCTTTCTCCCTATTCTTAGGTTGTAACTGGGTTATAGCTTTCATGTGAAAGTCCTACATTAGTTTCATAATAAGGGTGAGTACATTGGGTACTTTTTCTTCCATTCTTGAGACACTTTACTAAGAAGAATATTTTCCAGCTCCATCCATGTAAACATGAAAGAGGTAAAGTCTCCATCTTTCTTTAAGGCTGCATAATAAATTGTGGTATATGTACACCATGGAATATTATGCAGCCTTAAAGAAAGATGGAGTCTGTTTTCTTATACCACAGTGATTGTGTGATTAAAGAGGGCTTGTTGGTTTTCTTTGTTGTATTTGCTTGTTTTGTTTTGTTTTCAAGATAGCCTTATGAATAGATGTTACATATGCATACCTATATTTTAAACATAACCAAAACCATATGATTTGGTAGTAACTACCTTTCCAGCTCTATACTCTAACATACTTCATATTTATGTAAGAAATCCTCCAACATTTCTTAACCAAGAGCTAGCTTCAAGTATAATAATGGGAGATTTTCTATTTAATTAAAATACATATTTTCTTGCTAAAGAATAAAGTTCCTTCTTTCCTTTTTTAAAAATAGGTTCTGTGACAATATAGATATCGTGTAATGTCCACTGTATTTGGTTCATTGTGACTTAACAAAGAGAAACTTTGCCTTCGAATTTGAGGAATACATTTCCTCCAGAGATAAAGTTGCATAATGTTGGTTGGCTTCAGAACCCAGGAGTTTAATTAATAATTCCCCGTTATGTTCAGCAATCATCAGAGTGAAAGTTAATAGAAATGGATGAGTAAGGGAGTAGTGTGAAAAACTGTCATTATTGGCATTAGACCTTGAACCTTTTTACAGGTATGTTTGCACAATTTATATTAGAAGGTGTCATTCCCGGTTTCCCTGGAAGTGCTGTCTTTCGGGTGGTAAGATATACATTAGGGGAATTCATTTAAACCATGTGTTGCTCATAATGAGTATGAAGCCTATACATCTTATTTGTCACCGATAGAGGAGTAGAGTTCAATATGAGAAGACTTTTTTTTACTTCATTATTTGTTTTTCTATGTAAATTGAGTCACTGAATTTAATTTTGAAAAAAAAATTAGCTCCACCCAGATCAATAGAGAATATTACCAATACTTCAGAAATACTCTTGCTGGTTCCTCCCAGTCACTAAATTTTCCTCTGCAGTGATAACTTCTTTCTTGATTTCTAACACCAAAGATTAGTTTTGTCTCATTTTGAACTTAACATAAATGAAATCATGCATTATGTACTAATTTTTACTTGTTTTTTGTATCAATATTTTGTTTTTGAAATTGATACATGTTGCTGTTTATAGAACTAGTTAATTCATTGTAATTATTTATGGGGTATGTAAGAAAATACTATAATTTATTTATTCTTTTATTGATGGACATTTGAGTTACTTTCAAATTTTAGTTATTATGAATAGTTACGTTTTCTTTCAACTTTAAAATATTACCAATATTTCTGCAGAGAACTAAAGTCATTAGTTTTTCCCTTTACAAAAAAAGATAGTAATATTTTCTCCCTATAATTTGTTCCTATAACTTTTGCAGAGATGCATTAGTGGTGTTTTTCTGTGTGTTTGTGCTGCTTGAGATTTCTAGTGCTTGAAATCTGTCACTTGATATCATTCATGAGTTTTGGAAAATTCCTAGCCATTATTTACTTAAAAAGTGTTTCTCACATTCTCTCTCTCTTTTTAGGACTGTACACATGGATTAGTCCCTTTCATACTTCTTTACTCTATTTTATTAATATTTCATTTTTTTCCCCTTTGTGGTTAAGGCTGACTAGTTTTACTGACTTAGCTATCAAATCACTAATCCTGTTTTCATCTATTTCCAATCTGCTGTTAAACCCATTTTACTGAATTCTTAAGTTAAATAATTATATGTCCAAAATCTCAAATTTTCATTTGATTCTTCTATAGATTCTAGTTCTCAGATGATATTATTCATCTTGCTCTCACTTTTTGAAGATGTTAATTAGCCATTTTAAGTCTTTGTCTAATAACTCTAATACCTAGATCACCTGTGAGTCTCTTGCAATAGTCTTTTTCTCTTTTAGTCCTCTTTTTGGTGATTTCTATTTTATTTAATTGAATGATGGTCATTGGCCTTAAAAAAATTGAAAAGGTTCTATAAGACTTTAGTTTTGGGAAAAAGTAGCAGCAGATTGCCACAGTTCAATGAAAACTGATCTGTTTCTGAGGAGAATTACAATCTCTAGGGCTTGAACTTTTTACAAGTCATCTATATTTCTAGGGTATAATCATTTAGGGTTCTCAACTAAAATCCTGGAAGATTTTAAACCTCTATCCCTTGGTGAATCCTCTACACCAGCTTTTTATATCCTTATCACTATGAGGCTGCTCTGCCAAACCTTCCTTCTCTTGGGCTCTGATTTCTGCTAATCTTTTTTTGATCCATGTTCATATAACTTAGGGGAAACCTAGAGGATGGGGGCAACTGAGTCAAATTTGGGCTTACTTTATTGAGTTTTTCTTCTCTCCAGGGTTTTGGCATCTCAAGGCTTGGTACTTTGATAGCTCTCATGTCTAAAGAGAGATTTATCTCCTGCAAGTTAGTCCATCATTGCTGAAAATGGAAATTCAAGATTTTTTAACATGCTCTAATTTCATCATATATGTCTCTATTGTAGTAGTAAACAGAACTGCAATTTTATTCTTATTTTTGTGATACCTTGAATAACACGTGGCTCTCCTTACACTGTAAGTTCCAAGAGTAAAGTGAGCACGTGTGTGTTTTTACATCTCTGTGTCCCAGTAACTAGCACAGTGCCTGATGCAGAGTATGGAATCAGATATTATATGAATCAAGGAGTGATGAGGGAGTTTTGAAAGTGTGGAGTGAAGAGAATAAAGCAGTAAGTTCAAATTGGAAGACAGGAGTAAAATCTGGATCTAGAGCAAAAGAGCTAAAAAGGTCATCAGGAAATATATTGTCTCATGAGATGGAACTTTGGAAAGATGGTCTCAGGTGGTGGTGTAACATGAGAATATTTTACTCAGGTCTTTTGGTGAATGTATAGGCACAGAGTGTGTAATTAAAGGCTTTGATAATTTAAATAGCTGGGCTCCAGAATATTTGTGAGGAATAAAAAAACAAGATATTGCTTTGAAAGTATCCACTATAGTGCTTAGAGAATAATAGCTGTTCATTCCCAATGGCTGCCGTTGCCAATTCTCAAATAGTGGAAACCAACTTCGAAATTCCTCTTGCTTAGAGTTCTCATACTTGATATTTTCATGGAATAAAAGTTAATGTTGTTGATTATAAAGTCTCTTAGAAAGTCATGTTTGAAAGGGACTTTGTATATCATTGATATTAGATAAAATACACTGGAAGTGTGTTGATTCTCTGAGGGTCCTAGCTAAAAATAAATAAATGAAAGGCCTACTTTACAACTGTGGCATTAAGATTGCTTTAGGAGAGAGAAAAAATAGAATTGATAACTTTGTTTAAATGAATCAGTTGTGAGCAGAATATTTCACACAGATGGTTCAAGTTAAAAATAAAGAACACTAATTATTTTTCAAATTCTAATTGCTGTTAATCCCTTGCAAGTTAAATCAGAGGTTAGAAAATTATCTTAGAATGTCAAGGAGCACAGCATTTTGCTAGAGTTGAGCAATGACATCTTTTTTCTTTAATCTTGGAAGGAGAGGATTTATGCATTCAGATAAATACCTTATCTTTAGAGAATACTATGTGTCTGAGTCTGTCCTGGGTCCAGGGAATATAAAAAGATTTTACTGCAGCATTAATATACCTCCAGATATGCTGAGTATGTATAGCTTCATGGTGAGAGGGCTTAGACAGCCAGAAAGGAAAGTTTGAACATATTATCTGAATGGAGTGTCCAACAGGACGCCTCAATGCCACAAAAAGCAGGTGCGGCATAAATAGATTCTGGCCTTGGACTGCTGCAGGGCAAGAGAAATACATTGTTCTATAACAGGGCAACGTTTTAAAAATTTTGTACACATTTATGCGGTACAAGTATAATTTCACTACATGTATAGATTACTTAGTAAAGTACGGGCTTTTAGAGTATCTGTTACCCAAGTAATGAACATTGTACCCTTGAAGTAATTTCTCATCATCCATCTTTTAATGGACATCTCCATAGAATGGAACAAGGCTGGATGGCTGGATTTAAGAGGAAGGACTTAATGTCACAATGAGCAAGTTCTATAAGTATCTCTTCCATGAGATAGACAGCTTATTGATAAAGAGCAGGCAGGTAGCCTGCTGTCAAATTCTGGTTCCAGGACTTGTTAGCTTATGGCCTTCAGGCCGTATTCTTAACTTTTGCATCTTTGTCTGTAAAAGGTGGTAAGATAATAATTGAGTATTTCATAGGGTGGTTGTTAAGGCACGGATGAAATAGCACATTGATATATGAATACCTTAATAAATGGAAACGGATTCCTTCTTAGATGTGACTTTAGACCTGATTTATTGGGAATGGAAAGCAAAAATAAGAGAAGATGTACTGAAAGACAATATTGCCTTCTCCCACCCTTCAAAAACAAAACCCACACACACCAAGGAAGAAGTACCATTTCCAAGTCTTAGAACTGCCCTCTTTTCCTTGTATGTTTATTCAGAAGAAGTATTATTGTTACAACATTTTTGCCAAGCACCATTAGTGGAAACTCCAACAAGTACAGTGTGCTCAGCAGGGATTCACAGTAGCTGTTCAGCTTGCATTGTTTTTCAACAGATGCCCCAGAGCTAAACAATCTGTGCAGTGGCTTAGTCCTACCCACACAGCATCCACACAAGTAGCATAAGCTACATTCAATGTTTACGAGGGGGTAAATATGGACACCTGATAGATTACATGAAGTTCCTATTATTCTCAATTACAGGTTCCTTATAAAATGGTTGGAAAGCACCTTATAGCAAGTGAATACCAAGAAAATCAGGTCATTCTTGTTCTCTTGTGTTTGAAAGATTTTCATTTCATTGCCTAATGTGGTATCAATTTCTCTGTGTCCCAAGGAAATATGCATTTCACTTCTACAAGGAAAGAAACAATGATGAGCATTATTTTTTTTTCCTGAGGATAAGCTGTTACTTATATAAAAAAATTCAGCCTTGTGAAGGAATTCTTATATCTGCTTACCTGATCTATTTATTCTGTTAATCTAATGAGAGAAGGTTCCAGCCCACATGATTACGGAGTTCCTACCCTGTGCTGGGAATGCTACTTGGCTCTGGAATACAGAAACAAATAAATCAAAATCCTTTTCCTCAAGGAGCTAAAAGTATAGCAGCAGATGCATACACAGACAGGTAAGTGAACATACAGAGGGTCTACAAGGAGGAGGGAGGGAGGCTGCAAGGAGGAAAAGAAAGGAAATGATGGACTCTTAAGACCATATTTGGAATAGGATAGGTCACAGGGAGTATCGTAAGAGGTCGTTTGTGGGGAATGATTGGGATTCTGCTCATATGGCCTTAAGCAAATTATAGGCAATGAGGGGCAGTTGCTTAGAGATGATAGGATGGGTTTTAATGAGAAAGGAGAACGAGGGTCCAGTAATTGGAAGATAAAAGGGATTCCCTCATCCCAACCAATGGGCTGTGGGAAAATGGTCTATGTTGTAAAGAACTTGGACGAGGGAGAATCTCATTCCTGTTGAAATAGGAGAGGGAAAGAGAAGGAGAAGAAGAAAGAGAGAGAGAGAAAGAAAACAATTTTGAGGATGAGAATTTAGAGTTTAAGAATGAGAGTTCCAGGGAAAAGTATTAGAGAAGAGAAGCAGAGTTATATAAGAAAGGAATTTACTGAGAAGTTTACTCTCATTATTAAGTATTATGATGATAAAAAGGAACACAGGAACCACAGTGTTTTTCTCTCAAACTCAGAGGTCCTGGTCAGTGTTTGGCTTTGTCTCAGAGAACTCTGGAGCAAAGGCTGATCGATGGCTTTCTTCTTCTCGAGGGTGGGTATCTTTTAGCAGAAAGAGCAACATCAACGTTGCTGGTTAGGAAATTCTCAGGAGTTACTTATTCTGAAAAAGCTCTAACCTTGTTTGCAGCAATTCCGTGGAAACTTCCCAGAGGTATTTAACACCATGAAATGACTTTTTAACAAAGGACAGCAGAAATATGCAAGAAAAAAAAGAGGCAATGAAATGAAACTCACCAATATTATGTCTTTTATGAATGAAGAACTAGAGGATTGACATAGTTAAGATATTATCAAATAGATTGGCCACGATTTTGTGGTCAGTGATGGTGTATGAGAGAACACAATCTGAAGGGCTGCAGATCAGCTGCTGTCAGTTTTGTTGCCTTCCTTTCCCTTCTTTATTTTTTTGTCACAGGCAAGTGCATTTATTTTGCATCCTGGCCTTTTCAGTTGGCTTTGGACAATGAGATGCCCTAGCTGAGAAGAGGATGATGGGACTGTTTCTCCTTCCTCTCCCTCTGACTCTGGCATCCTCTCCAGAGTGATCAATTGTCTTTCTTAGTTCTCTCTCTCACTGGAAAACCTTTCCCTTCAAGGTACAGGAGTCTCCCTTTATCTATGGGAGACACCCTTCAACACCCCCAGACCTGTAAATAATACCAAACGCGATGGCCATCAATTTTTGTTCATGTCTTCCACCCACAAATTTAATGCCTTTTCCATCTTAGTTGAACACTTACCATGTACTGTAGCCATAACTTTTTGCAGTTTGAGGTACAATGCAAAACCAGCATAAATTTCTTTTTTCTTCTTCATAATTTCATGGGCAGAAGATTTGTTGCCACCAAATGTAGCCTCATCATACAATTTTTTTCCCTTAAGTCAAGAACTTTCCCCTTTTTATTTAAAGAAAGCACTTACCGCACTGCTCTTTAGCATATGAATTACCAGCTTCACCACTTTGATGGGTTGGGGTCATTATAAAGTAAAACAAAGGTTAAATGAACATGAACCTGATACCACAACAGTCTGCCTTATCACTGAGAGGGCTGCTAAGTGGCTTACAAATGGGTAGCATAGACAATGTGGGTACACTGGAGAAAGGGCTGATTCTCCACATCCTGGGTGGGGCAGAGTGAAATGGTGTGAGATTCCATCATGACATTCATAATGGTGTGCAGTTTAAAACTTATAAATTGTTTATTTTTGAAATTTTCTATTTAATATTTTTGAACCACATTGTCCTTGGGTAGGTAACTGAAGTCATGGAATGCAACACTAAAGATAATGGGAGACTACTGTACTCGTAGATTTGTTGTAGTTCTCGCTTCCAGAATGTACCTGGCCTCTACATTCTGGGTCACTAATTTCTCCTGTTATTTGCACACCCCTGATGTGATAGCAGTTTCTTGCTCTTGTTAAACTCTGGGTCCCTTCATCATCATCTTTGGCTCATTATTTTTTCCAACACCTATAAGTAAATAACCAATTTCCTTGAATACAGTTCTCTGGTTTGAAAGACATGGAGAATTTGTTTGTTTGTTTGTTTTTTGCTTTCTTTTTCCCCTGCCATAGCCTCACTCTGATGGATGGCAAAGATGCAACAAAAAATATATGGAAAAAAGACAAAGTATAACAGGAGAAATGAGTTTTAAGTAAACAAACAAATGAACAAACAAAAGAACAAGATTACTGTAACTAAATGCCTTGATTGCAATTATTTATGGCAAGGTATTTGGCCAGTGAATGGGGGTTGTAGGTAGATTAAGATCTTTCCCTGAGATGACCTTCCTGACTTATACATTTCCAGATGCAAACGCTCTTATAGGCTCTTAAAATAACTTCCCCTTCTTTTATTTAAAATCAGATTTTTTTTAAACCTCAAATAACTGTGATCAGTTTGGTTCAAGTACACAAAATTGTTTACAATTCGATTAGTCCATAAAGATTTTTTTCCTTCCTTCCTTCCTTTCTTCCTTTCTTCCTTTCTTTCTTCTTTCTTTTTGGCAGAGAGTAGAAACTGGAGGCAACACTAGTTTTAGAGGCAACTTCTGTGTCTAGAGACCTTTCCTTATTTGAGGTTTCTTAATCTCAGCATCTGTTCCTAACACTTAGAAGCGAGCCTTTTCTGATGAGTGCTCTAGGGAAACAAAGACAATTCACAATGTGGTTGAAAATAATGTCACAGAATGCAGGGACGATGACAATTGCCTTGGACCCTGAAAATAGCTTTTTTACTGCGCTCTAACACATGTGTTTTGAGTTTCCTGGGAGATTGTCTTCCATTCTGTGCCATTAGCCTTTTGCTTTAAGTGGTTGGCAGTGGATATTTTACAGGAAAAGTGACTCCATACGGGACAAGATAAAACTGGATTTTTATACAGTGAGGAAATACTGATGCCATGATACTTTATGGCACCATTAAACATCATCTCTGGCTGCTACAACTCAAGCCGGATGAACAGTCCCTGCATCTAATATCAGAAGGTGACAGGAAAACCACAGAATGTGTAGATGCTGAACACAGAGATAGGAGTGTACTCAGCAAGCATTTAATTAGTACCTTGCATTCTAGGTCATGTGTTTTGGGGTCAAAATTGCTTAAACTCTGTCAGCCTCTGACGATCTAATGACTGCATATTTTTTTCACCATTAATGCCTTAGAGAAAAAAATTCAGAAAAGTTAACCAATCTAATCCCATTTTAGTCTGAATTAATAAGATTTTACTATATTAGGAACTTCTAACACAAAAGTCGTTTTATAAGCTACTAAATTCTAATCTACTTGAAAGTAGAATCTTTTCCTATTCTCTACTCCAGCCTCTTTCTTCTCATTGTGCTCTGCCTCTAACAAATCTCCTGCCTGTGGCTTCCTCCTGTTCCAGCTTAGTTGGCACCCTCCTGACACAGTCATTTTAATTTCTTTCTAATAATTTGCGAAATTTATTCTCATGCCTCTGCTAAATTCTTTACTAGTGATTTGGCTGGTTCTGTTTTTATCCAAATTAATACCACAGGTCATTGTTTTATAAAATAATCCTCAAAAGGCTAGCTATTTGCACATGCCTCATATATTATCTATTTTGAGTATTTTAAGTGTGTTGTTTGCATGGCTGATCTCCCCCTCCCATTAGTTTTTGATGAAACAGAGATTCATATTCATTCCAATATCTCCAGTGCCCTGTACAATGTCTGACAGGTAGAAAAGGTTCAATAAATATATACTTTTTAAACAAATATTCAATAAATGAATAGATGGGTAGTCAGAGGAAAGACTTGACTTTCCTTTGGACTTTAGCTTTACAACATGTTACTACTGGTGGAAGAATGTTATGTAAATGGAATCGTACAGTTTCATTCCAGTCATCATACCATGACAGGCAGGTAATTGAATGATTCAGTAAAGGGCATCAGTCTTTTACAGTGGTACCAGTTATTTTCCTAATGCAGGTTCACAAATCTTTAGTCAAAGTTATTTTGGAGCAATTATAAATTAGGCTTCAGAATTTGAGGGGAAGGGCAGATTCAGAGAGGTAACATGAAACACAAATGTGCTTCTAGGTAGTAGGGACTAACACAAGTGTGGCAGCACTCTCTATAATGTGCTTATAATCAAGCACATTAATATTTCTGCAATAAGAGAGATAAATGTTCACAAGAAACAAAGATTTAAAATGGGATCATCTCAACTTAATTTTGCTTTTGCAGCCTCATGAATTTATCTCAAATTTATGAAAAAGCCCTTCATATTTGAGAGCTTTTTGGATTTTGGGATTGTAGGCAAGATATGTTGACCTGAGGGCACATCTGATCATATAAGAACTTTACATTGTTTTTTTTTCTTTTTTTTTATTAAATCATAGCTGTGCACATCAATATGATCATGGGGCACCATACACTTGGTTCATAGACCATTTGACACATTTTCATCACTTTAGTTGACATAGCCCTCCTGGCATTTTCTTAGTTACTTTGCTAAGACATTTACATTCCACATTTACCAAGCCTCACATATACCCTTGTAAGATGCACCACAGGTGTGATCCTTTCAATGCCCCTCCCTCTAACCACCTCCCCTCTCCCTCCCCACCCTTTCCCCCTTCCCCCTATTCTTAGGTTGTAACTGGATTATAGCTTTCATGTGAAGGTCCTAAATTAGTTTCATAGTAGGGGTGATTTTGCACAAGTTGAAAACTGTCAGCCTGGGATCTAATCTTGTGTGTAAACATGATTTTCTTTGGACTTTATGAAGAGCGAACATGCTTAAATAAATAAGGTAACAGTAGCTAAAGTTTAAAAATCAGAAGATTCCATGTTTTTAAAAGTTGTCCTGCAGTGCATCTTACAGGGGTATTTGTGAAACTTGGTAAATGTAGACTGTAAATGTCTTGGCTCAGTAACTGAGATAATGCCAGGAAGGCTATGTTAACCATTGTGATGAAAATGTGTCAAATGGTCTATGAAGTGAGTGTATGATGTCCCATGATCATATCAATGTACACAGCTATGATTTAATAAAAAAAAAGGTGTCCTTTGAAAACTCCAAGCATTTATTAACCTTTTTTAACCACTTATTAACCAAGTCTTCCCCAACTAACCAATCAAACCAATCCCTAGGCAATTTAATTAATGTTTTAGTCATTGGTTTTGTCATCAAAACAATAAGGATAATAATAGCTATCATATTGGGTTTTTTTTCAAAGATCAGATGAGAAAAGGCACCACTAAAATTTTAACAGAGCCTGATTAGTCAAAAAAAAAAAAAAGGTTACTCTTGCTTTATTTTTATTGTGTCATTAAAGCGAATCCTTTAAGTCAGTTTCTCATCTTGTAGTAGTATGTCACAAAATTTATATGTATTATAATATTTTTATGACTCTACAGAGTAAACCATAGGTATGACGGAGCTTATGAAAAAATTGTTTTGGTAAATGATGTAATTATGATGTCAAAGCAAAATTCAGAAGTGAAGAAAGTTTTAAAATATTGAATATAAATACTTTTAATTTTAAACAAGAAATTAGGCTTGCTTTCATGACCACATTTCTTCATTTAATTAATTATTATGATACTTCTTTTTGGAGATAATTATAGGTTCACATGCAATTTAGTAAATAACACAGGGAGCTGTATGCCCTTGTATCATTCTTCCTCCAGTAGTAATGTGTTTTAAAGCTGAAGTCCAATATCTCAACTTGGATCCTGATACCGATACAATCTACATGCAGAGCAATCTATCATGTTGATTTTTCATGTAGCCAAAACCATTTCTCCTTTCTCACCCTCTCTTGAATCACTAGCAATCACTATACTGTTCTTCATTTGTATAACTTTGTAATTTCCAAAATGTTATGCAAATGGAATCATACAGTACTTCACTTTTGGGAATGGCATTTTTTTTTTTCACCAAAACTAACCTGGCTCCTTGCAGATTGTCAGCAGTTTGCTCCTGTTTCCTGCTCAGTGTTACTCCTCAGTGTGGATGAACTGCAGTGTATTTCACCACTGCCCCATTGAAAATTTCCAGATTTTCAATGAATAAAGTTCGTAACATTTGTCAACAGATTTTTGGGTGACCCTAAGTCTTCGTTTCTCTGGGGAAAATACTCAGGATGTATCCTGGATTCGATTGTAGTTGCATGATTATTTTTTGAAGATACTGCCAAACTGTTTCCAGCGTGGCTGCATCATTTTACATTCTCACCAGGAATGTATGACTGATCCAGTTTCTTCAGATCCTTGCCAGCATGTGGTATTGCTACCAGTTTTTACTTTAGCCATTTTGGTAATTGGGTAGTGGTATCATCTTGTTGTTTTAGTTTGTATTTCCCTAGTGGCTTGTGGTATTGGATGTCTTCGTCTGTGTGTATTTGCCATCAATTACTTCCATACTTCCCCATCACCATCATCAGCTCATCATTTCACAGTATTTTTTTTTGCATTGTCATTACACAATATTTTATAAGCGAAGCATCTCTTCATGTCTTTTACTCAATTTTTTTTTAAATTGGATTGTGTGATTTTTGCTGTTGTTTTTTGAGTATTCTTTATATATTCTAGATACTAGTCCTTTGGTGGATTACGTAGCTTCATTTTGGTATCAACAGGTTCACTGCTGATACATAAAAACACAACTTTTTGTTGATGTTTTATATCATATGCCCTTGCTGAGCTTACTTGTTAGTTCTAGGGGGGTTTTGTTTACACATCCCTTGTGATTTTCTACACAGACCATCATGTCATCTGCAAATAGAGACAGGTTTTATTTCTTCCTTTCCAATATATATGTTTTTTTATTTCCCTTTCTTGCCTTATGATTAGAATTTATAGAATATATTGAAAAGAGTTGTGAGAATGTACATTTTACGTTGTTTCTCCACTTAGAGGAAGCACATAGTTTTTCACAATTAAAAATAATGACAGTGCAGTTTTTTGTAGATACTCTTTGTAGAGTATTTTTGTACATAAATTAAGGAAGTCTCTTCCATTACCTTTTGAGAGACTGTATTATGAATGGATTTGATTTTTTCCAATTTTTTTTCACAAAATGATGTGATCATGTGATTTTCTTATTTACCCTGTTAAAATGTGGATTATATTGGTAGGTTTTAAGGCAGTCCTGAATGCCTGGAATTAACCCCATTTGATCATGATGAGTATTTTTAAGTATATTTTTGAGTTTTATTTTGTTAAGGATTTTTGTATTTATATTCATAAAGAATATTGGTCTGTGGTGTTTGGTTTTGTTTGGTACTTTCTTTTTCTAGTTTTTGTATTAAGGTAGTGTTATATTTTATAAAGTAAATCAGAAAATGTTCCATCCTCTTCTATTTTGGGGATAAGATTGTGTAGAAGTGTTGTTATTTCTTCTTTAAATGTTTGATATAATTCTCCAGTGAACCCATGTAGACCTGGAAATTTCTATGTTGAGAGTTTTAACAAATGTGAGGAAGTGGTTCAATTCACTTAAGTAGTCAACTGTCGTGTAGAGCTGTTTGTATTATCCCCATATTATTCTTTGGATGCGTGTAAGGTTCATAATTACAGTCTCTGTTTCCTTCCTGAGATTGGCAACTTATGTCTTCTCTCTCTTTTTTCCTCTGCCACTCTTGCTAGAACTTTGTGAATATTATTGATCTTTTCTTTGTAGCTCTTTATTACATTGTTTTTTTTTCTTTTAATTGTTTTCCTGTTTTTTTTTTTTGCAGTTTTTGACTGGGGCCGGGTTTGAACCGCCACCTCCAATATATGGGGCCGGCACCTTACTCCTTGAGCTACAGGTGCCACCCTGTTTTCCGCTGAGTGATGTCCTTAAATTTATTGTTTCTTTCCTTCTGCTTGCTTTGGAGTTATTATGCTTTTTATTTTCTAGGTTCTTGATGTGGGAACTTGGATCATTGATTTAAGACTTACCTTGCACTTTTCGTCATTTCTGGATTTCTAGCTTCTTCAGCTACGGACTATGCAGTATCACCTTCGGATGTGGATGGAAGTCCTCATCCCTGCCACAATCTGGGAAGAGGTGTTAATTATTTTTACACAGCTCTGTAGGGGTGGAAGTCTTGGCTTCCCAACTGACCATTGCTGGAATGGGTGGGAGTGTGGCCAGGCTATACTTCTTCTGTGATGTGACTCAGAAAGCTTTAATATTTCCCTTGGCTTGAACAAACTTTAGACAGATTTTTCTGCCTCTATGCTCCTGACCTCCCTTTCCTTGAACATTTACTTTAGTAAACTTGTTAATGCCTTTCTTTCTCTTCAACATGTAAATCTTTTAAAAAGCAATTTGCCAGTTTTACAATACAGGAATGTCTTTCTCAGTGACCTGGGAACCATCTCTCTGAAAGGTAAACTTGGAAGGAGGTCCCCCAGTGTGTGTTGGAAAGTAGAACTAGCAAATTAGCAAGTACAGATGACCTAATTCCAGGCAGAAGAACATTTGCAAACTCAGGAATAATTCAGGGTGCTCCACCCACCCCCTTCAACTTTTCTTCAACATTCTCTGGTACTTTTGCACTAGCTTACCCCAGCACATAAAAACCCCTCTTGTTTTTTGATTAAAGTTGGGTGGAGTGGAGTTTCTCTCTTCTAATACAATGATCTTGAATAACGAACTGTTTAACTTTGTTCGGTGCCGTGTTTACTTTGACAAGTGCGTGGTTGGAATGCAGTGCTTATTGTCTAAAACTTTCTGTCTTGCTTGGATGTCCCTCTCTGGTCCACTGGCGGGAGAGGGTAGGATTTTGTTCAGGCGTTTTGATTTTGCACCTTTTGGCCTTTCTGCATTTCTAACTGATTAAGCTCCAAACCTGGAGTATATGAGCCAAAAAATTAGGGAACTTAGTACTGTGCGGTTTCTAAAGTACCATAGTCTGTAGTCAGTCTGGCTACTTCTCCCCATCTTCCAAAGTTTTGTCTGTTTGTTTTAGACATACTGTCCAGGGTTTTTAGATGGTAGCTTACTTATTCCAGGCTGCTATACCAGAGTATTATAGACTGGGTGGCTTCAAGAGCAGAGACTGATTTTTCACAGATGAGGTACCTGGTAAGGGTTTGCCTCCTTGTTTTCTGGTGGCATTTTCTTGTTGTGTCATCACATGGCAGAGAGCAAGAAAGAACCAAGCTCTCTCATGTCTTTTCTTATAAGGCTACTAATCCTATCAGGGAGGCTCCACCCCCAAGACATCATCTAACTCTTATCTCCTGAAGGCCCTGTCTGCTGACACCATGCAGGGTTTCAACTTATCTGTTTTGAGGGACACAGTTATTTAGTCCATAGCAGTTGTACATAGTACTTGGAGAAATGCGGGGGGGTGGGGTACATACCTCTGCCAAAAGTGAAATTTCTAACTCTTAATTTTTTAACATCACATTTTCCCTTCAAATGACTACTTGACCTTTTCAAACTCTTGAAAATTGTCATTTTGAGAGAACCTTTGTTCACATGAGTGATAATGAATTAAAATTTTTTACAGTAATTTAAAAATTTACAGCATTGACATCATATTTAAGTAATCTAACTTCCTTTTCTTATCTATCATAGTTGAATGTAATGTTGAAACAAGTTATCATCATAGGAATGAGCTTAGAATTTAATAGAATTCTTCAATGTTGAATAATTATGAGGCTGTAGTTTGTAGAGTATGTCTCTGTTATTAAAACAGTCATCTGGGAGTTAGCTTGTATACTTAAAAAAGAAACAACAAAGAAAACACACTGACTGCAAATGCACAGAAATAACAAATACATAGTTAGATACAAAAATAAGACCTGATGTTAAATAGATCAGTAGGGTAACTCCAGTTAAAATTAACCTATTGCACTTTTCAAAATAGCTAGAAGAGAATAATTCAAATGTTTCCAGCAAAAAGAAAAGATAAATATTTAAAGTGATGGGCATCCCAGTCACCCTGATTTGATTATGTGAATGTATTTAATAATCACGTGTTCCCCAGAAATATCTATGTGTACTATGTATGAATAATAAAAAAAAGTAGAAATATAGGAAGTCAGTTTATGCCTTGCTTTCTGAGATAGTTCTAACAAAAATCTCTCCCTCACCTTTCCACCTTTTCCTCATTAACAGACCACACCTTGAGCTACTCATCATATTCTTTGGGTACCTCAAACCAAGTCTTCTTCAGTAGCTCCTCATACACAGTTTCCAGATGCTCAACAACAGCATTAACAGTTGACCATTGGCCTGGTTGCTTGTGTGGTGGAGGAACTCCTTGGCTACCTGCAGCAGGTGAGGCAGTGCCAGGTGATGTGTGCTGGATCTGCCGACTTAGTGGACTGGAGGACAGAGAACAGTCAGATACAACTCAGCAAGGCCAGCCTCCCAAGAGCCCCAGAAAGGCCTACACCGTGGGGGCAGGGCACAGTTATAAGAGGGACTTTATCTAACAAATGCGATCAGTGTAACCTAATTCTTTGTACCCTCAATGAATCCCAAATAATAATAAAAAAAAAAATTAAAAGAAGAAAAAAAGGAAAGAAAAGCCTACACACTCAGAGGAAAGTGACCCACTAGGAAGACTCACAACCTCTGTCATTCTTGCCTCAGTGAAGACTGAGGTGAGCAATATCTCTTGGCACACCTGTAACCCATTTGCTGCACATTGACTGGGAAGTTCTGCCTTAATGCAGGAATCACGGTTTTCCTACCTTACTCTTCTCCCCAGCTCCTACTATAATGCCAGGAGTCTGGTAGTACTTAGGGAATAAATTTACAAAACAATAAATGTAGTCACCTCCATATTTTCTATGCCCTGTATAGACAGGTAGTTTTAACTTTTTATTATATATAAAATTCTCCCAATAAAAAGAAGTTGTTATGATAGGAATGGACTTTTGTAAAGGTAAGTAACCATCTTCCTATTTGTCAAATTTTAGAACGTCCACATCTATGGAAGAATGGAAACAATATCACAACTAAATTGCCAGAGCAATATATTTCAGCTTTAGTAACATAGCACAGATTTCATCTCAATACCTAAAGTGAGAAGTACTTTGAAATTTTTCTGCTGTGCACAGATGTATTCTGCAGTTGGAAACATCAAACACTAGGCTGACAGCTAACATCACAGATGTTTCAAAACAAACAAAAGGCAAATGCAATTTGATTATTTGTTTATTTCTGCAAATTCTAAGAACCATATACTGACACTTCATTTGGCTAAACAAGAAAATAAAAGACGCTACATATACACCATTTCCTATCTCAAATGGGCAGGTTTTCTACCATACATGTTTTCTTTTGTGGCTGCTCTACATTTCCTTGAAATATATCCTCAATCTTTTCTAAAACTGGTATTTCCTAAAAACTCAGCTTCAAAATGTCAGACATAATGAAAAATGAAAATCCCCAAAGAGAAAGTTATTCACAGCCACTCCCCCGGGGTTCCCTCCTGTTTCTGGGTCACCATGCTGACTCTCCGTGTGTTAGAAATAACATCCATAGTGTACTTAGCAGGTAACCCCTTGTGGTCAGGGTCAAAGTGGTCTCTAAATAAACAAAGCCAACCCTTTCCTTGAAGACAATGCACCATCTGTTCAGAAATACTCCACAATATCTGCCAAAGCAGTTCCAAAGTTCTCTCTCAAAAGCATAAGAAAGGAGAGCACCTTTGGAAAAATTGTAAAAGAGCAATTCATTTTCATCTTTGGGGGTTACAGCAGATGAAGGATACAGGGACAGAGGCCTGCCCAGAAGCAAAGGGAGCGGGGCTGAACCACCTTCTGTCAGAGTGAATGGGCACAGTGGCTGTGAAGAAATGAGCACCCAGACATGCCCGTCAATGTAGGAGAGGGACGAATGGCGCAGAATCACAGAAGATTAAAGCCAGAAGTGAACGTCAGCGATTATAAAATTTGCTCCTGTTTTATTTACTTTTTAAAAATTTATTTAGGAACAGGGCTTCACTGTTCCCCAGATTGAAGGGCAGGGGCATGATCAGTGTTCACTGCAATCTTGACTGTCTGGATCAGGCAATCCTCCCACCGCAACCTCCTAAGTAGCTGGGACTATAGGCATGTACACATCACACCTGGCTGATTTTTAATTTTTTTTTTTTTTTTTGTAGAGATGGGGATCTTGCTGTATTGTCCAGGCTAATCTCAAACTCCTGGGCTTGGCCTCCCAAACTGCTAAGATTATTGGTGTGAGCCACCATGCCTGACTACCCCTATCTTTTAAAGATGGGCATCTGAACTAGAGAAGTAACCTGCACACATTTTAGCTCAGAGGTGGGGAACCTACAGCATTAAGGCTTTGTGGGGTCTTCCAGTTCTTTAAATGTGCCCTTTGGACAAAATGCAAATTTTTAGAACAAATCCTTTTACTTTTATTAATACACATTTGTCCTTTTTTTACATTTTTATTTTATTTTAAAAATTAATGTATTTAAAATACCAAAGAATAAAATAAGTTTCAACAAAATAATCCTCCTAGGTTGACCATTACAATTAGAACATCAGTTAGCCATAAGGACTAAATTGCTATTCTCATGATTTAGTTCTAACTTCCCCTGCCTGACAGGCGCCACTACCACCAGAGTCTGCTTTGTGAGAGTTTATGGTAGTCTGAGTACACCCATCTGTTACCAGCTTTCAACAACAGTGCACTGTGTTTCTGTTTAGAATGGAATTGGTGCGTAGTTGCACAGCTCAACAGTATTTTTAAATTCTGTCTGCTTAACGGCCCATCATGTCTTGCAAGACCAAGAGAATGCTGAATGAAGAAAACAGATTTTTTTTTTATAAGAATTGGGAATTAGGATATTATCTTGTTTCTGCTAAAAAAAAAAAAAAAAGATGATTTACTTGCTCTGTGATACTGTAATATTAACATTAAAGAAATTCAGTGCTTATCAGCATTATGACCCTCATAAATTCTACAAATATTTTAAGTTAGAGAAAGAGACAGAAAGGTTGTATTGCAGAAATTAAAAGATGAGAAGCAAAAGTAAAGAATTCTTTTTTTTTTTTTTGAGACAGAACCTCAAGCTGTCACCGTGGGTAAAATGCCATGGCATCACAGCTCACAGCAACCTCCAGCTCCTGGGCTCAAGTGAGTCTCATGCCTCCGCCTCCCAAGTAGCTGGGACTATAGGCGCCTGCCACAACACCCGGCTATTTTTTGGTTGCAGCCATCATTGTTGTTTGGTGGGCCCAGGCTGGATTCGAACCCACCAGCTCAGGTGTATGCGGCTGGCGCCTTAGCAGCTTGAGCCAAAGGAGCTGAGCCAAAAGTAAAGAATTCTTTCAAGCAGCATGAAGACCTAGAAATAACGCTACTGAAGCAGATTATAAAAAAATTTAGGGTGGCGCCTGTGGCTCAGTAAGTAGGGTGCTAGCCCCATATACCGAGGGTGGCAGGTTCAATCCTGGCCCTGGTCAAACTGCAAAAAACAATAACTGGGTGTTGTGACAGGTGCCTATAGTCCCAGCTACTCAGGAGGCTGAGGCAAGAGAATCACTTAAGCCCAAGAGCTGGAGGTTGCTGTGAGCTGTGACACCACAGCACTCTACAAGGGCAACAAAATGAGACTCTGTCTCTAAAAAAAAAAAGAAGCAGCTTATATACCCAGGAAAAAGGGGACGCCATTCAGTAATGTAGAAATTGTGAAAGAATGCATTGTCCAAGTTGTAGGATACTTAGACTCCAATAACGTTTGAAAGTGCAAACAACTGCCTCTTTCAAGGAGAACGATAACTGACTGGCAGCAGGAATTAGATTTCAACTCAATAGAACTACACTCAATACTTCTAATATATATATATATATATAATTTAATTGCTTTGGATGAATCAACTGATACTGCTGACTCAGCACAGGTTTTCTAATTCATTCAGATCATAACAGCATAATTTTTTTCCTATGAAGAGTTACGTTGGGTGCTTTTGTGAATGGAATGTGGGGAATAAATATCTTCAACAACTTTCAAGATAAATATCATGAAGTTTGACTGAATTTGATAAATTGAATGAGTATGTGCAGACAGTGCACTTTCCGTGACAGGAAAACATGAAGAGTTTATTACACAGATAAAATAAAGAGGCACTGACAGATTTAGATGCTCTCGTTGCTTTTTATTATATCTTGCATCTGCAAAAATCTCTGTGCTAAAGCTGCCATTTTAAGTGTCATTTTGCAACAAGTTATAAGTATTGTTAACTATATTTGTGCAAAAGCAACATTGCATCTTTAGTTTCCTTGCACAAAAGTTCAAAGATTCAGTGTGAATTTGCTATCTCATTCTAAAGTGTGCTGGCTATTGCAGAGATAGTTGTTAGCCTAAATTATATTTCTATGAGAACAATAGTTAAATTGAATTACTGAAAGATTTCTATAGTAATGCAGCATTTATGTGTGATGCATGTATCATGTCAAGTCAAATTTTACCTTTCTTTGTAAGGTAAAACTAAGTCTATACAGGCACAAGCATTTGGTCCAAAAAGTACAAGCATTTTTTTTTTAAGCTATTTTTTTTCAAAACACTTCTTCAGAATGAAATTTCAGATTCACATTTTCCCTGGTTATCAAAGGTCATTGAGGAGCAGGATGATATATGGGAATCACTTGAGGAATACAGCTATTATAGACCTGTTAATTGGGGAATACAACAAAAGGTTCCCTTACTTTGAGAATTGTGACATCACACTCAAATTAGCATTTCAGCCTCACCTAGCTAATATAACCAAGGCATCTAAAGAACTACAGATGGAATTGATTGAGCTCTCAGGAGATGGCATTTTAAAGTCATTGTTCAATGCTAAGAAAAATTCAATGGAAATATAAAAAATGTAGTTTAATATCCCATGCCTTTGGCATTATGCCCCCCCAAATGCTTTCTTACTTTTCAACCACTTATTGCCATGAATCTATGTTTCCCTACCTAACCCAAATCAAGATGCTTGTAAGATCACAAATTGCTGATACCCTGTATAGGATAAATTGAAACTGCAGACCTTGATGCTGCAACCAAATATTCATATGCCTTCCAATAAAAACCAGAACTTATTAAAAGGTTAATTAACTTTGAAATTAACAAATAGTTTTCATTTTTTAAAACTATTGAGTACATAGTAGTTACATTTTTACAACATAATATACATTTTAAGTATAATTGAAGTTACTTGAATATGGCCTTATTTGATTACATAAATTAATAGGGCTTTCCAACATGAAAAGGTTCCCGAGCCCTGTTTTATTCCATAGATGCTTGCATGCAGGTAGTATCAACATCAATATCAATGATTGTCTTAGCTTTAGTTTATTAGTTTATTTGGCATGTGCTGTTTGTGCCAATCCCTGTGAAGAAGTACTTAAAACTTTAGATTCTGGAATTAAAGAGTTTCAACCATGCCACTTATTAGTTATACGACCATGACAAGCTTGTATTATTGCTATGTCTCAGATGCAATTTCTTTATTTTCAAACTGTTTTAAATAACAGTAGCTTTCTCATTGGTTGTGATTACAATGAAGTAGGGAATGTAGGTAAGAAGCTTAGCATAGAGCCAGGCGTATCGTACATGGTCCATAAATGCTAGTTATTATTATCTCTGTCAACCATAATGAATATTCTTTTTACTTGCTACATGGGCTACAAAATGAAAATGAAGATAATTATGTATGTAACTTATTAAAATCTTCAATATTAAGTAAGGCAGCATTTCTGCAGAGTTACAGGTATGTATACTAATATTAAACATTGAATTCAATTGATGTAATGCTTTCAATATTGAATATAATGACTATTAACATCGGATATGTTCTGTGTATTCTACATTCATTGAAACTTTTTCTAGCTTTAGTGAGTGTCACAGTTTCTACCGTAAGCTCCTCTGACTTGATATTTGTAACAGACCCTATAGTATCTGTGTTTCTTCTAATTCTCAAAATCATACTGTGCAGTGATTTTATAAAGGGAACTCACACAGAGAAGAAACACCAGGCAATCAAGTTAAATCGAAACTCGTACTGCTTCCAATAAGTTGCCTAAATGGCCAAATGCCCTTCACAGCTTTGGAGAGGGCCATTATGTCTGCCAGCTTTGTTCCAAACTGTTTCATTTGGAAACATCCATGGCACATCAGTGAGCTGTTGGCATGCCTGAATATGATTCTGACTGACTAAGGCCTAGGTCCTGTCTCAGGTTTGTCTCAGCTGCCAGCTTGGTTGGGAATATCCTGGAGGAAAATTATCACCACGTCCTAAATGAATTATGTGGTGAAATCCAGAAAGCACGACGCTGATTAATGTGTTTTGCTTCGGTCTGACCTATATGAACAGCAGGTGGGTAGGCTGGGAACCGTGAGGATACTGAGATTTTTACCCTCCATGTAAACTAACAAGTTAGTTTGCTGCAGTTCCAGATGTGGTAGCGTAAAACACAAACTTCTGGGTCTGAGGCAAAGGACTTGACTATTCGCAACACAATAGGCAGCATACACTTTGTGTTCACAGGGGTTCTTTTGTCCCCCAATGTCAGGGGTCAAGGCAGAGGTGGGCCTGGGTGAATGCTGCACACACAGTGGGGCTGGGTCTCAACTGAGGTGCCCGAGCTTAGGAAAACATCCATTTCTGTAAGGGGGGAGGTGGTGGTGGTGTTCCAGAAAACCTGCCCAAAGTTTGCCTCAGAAGCCTTCAGTTCAGGAACCAAATTCACCCTCTGCCTTGGAGGCTGTTTTCTAGAGAATTATCTATGAAAAGATAGTCCAGAATCAAAGTTCTCAGGGCCTGTGCTAGACAATAGAAGAAACAGAGAAACACGTTCAGAGCTGTTTGTCTCAGGGACTAATACAGTGCAGTTTGCTGATAACATCTCATTTGTGCCCGGGTGGGCAGGATGAGATGGAGACGCCAGAGAGAGATCACTTCCATTCTTGTTTTACAGAGTGGGCTTCTGTGTAAGCTTTCATTTAAAGAAGATTTCTCTGGTTAAAAGCAAATCCATCCAGCAAATAGAAAGAATTCAAGAGAAAACAAACCAAACACGTAATATGACATTGTGGAAACAGGCCATGAGCTATGTGTTAAAGTGACATTGTGATAGACACTCCTGCTAACTCACGTGTGATGGTGGGCACCCTGCTGAAGCACCAGGAGTCTCAGATTCATTTGTAAAATGGTGATGTCAATAATGTCTGTCATAGAAGGTAAATGGTGATGGGGGAGCCTGCATAAAATAATGTGTTGGATTCTCAAACATGTCCTCAAAAATAGTGCCTCCCTTGTGCTGCAGCAGACACTGTTGGTGCACTGTTCAGATTTTTGGAGATCCCTTTTATCTATCTGATATATCCATCCACCAACTCTTGTAGGTGCTGCTGCCAAGAGTTCATCCTCCATCACTTTCTCAGAAAGCTGCTCTTGGGTGACTGGGAAGCCTTTCCCGGAGTTATCCTTCCTCACCTCCTTAAACTCTGATATGGCAGAGATTCAAAACTCCAGCTCTCTTGCTTCAAGGTGGGGAAAAGTCTTTAATGAAATTTATACTCCAGAGATCCCCAGTTACACTGAACTTAGACTTCACCTCAAACCGCATCTTCTTCTTCTTTTTTGACTCTTCCCCTTTCCCATCTTTCATTCTTTCCTTCCTTACATGTCTCTCCTTGAAAGCACTCCTTGAATAAGTCATTAATTTATTAATGAACCGTGAACATGAATCTCCTATGTCATGTTCTGTTTCCTTTCCAGGGAACTTGCCCTAAGACACTATTCAAGCACTGTTTACATGATGGTACAGATTGAATGGTGTTTACTAGAGAAGTTAATATTCTGATTTCCTCTATTTCAGTGGTCCCCAATCTTTTTGGCACTGGGGATCAGTTCATGGAAGACGATTTTTCCATGGACTAGGTGGCAGTGGTTCTGGAATGATTGAAGCACATTACATCACCACCTCAGATCATCAGGCATCATTAGATTCTCAAAAGGAGTGTACAATATAGATCCTTCGTAGTCACAATTTACGGTAGAGTTCGTGGTCCTGTGAGAGTCTAATGCCACCGCTTATCTGACAGAAGGCAGAGCTTAGGCAGTGATGCAGGCAACGGAGTAGCTGTAAATACAGAGGAAGCTTTGCTTGCTCAGCCCGCTGCTCTCCTCCTGTGGGGCAGCCTGGTTGCTAACAGGCTGTGACTCCTACCAGGGTAGGGGACCATAGCTCTAGTTTCTATCTCTACTCTCTTTTTATCATTCCAAAATGTTGACTATGAAAGGCATATGTCTTCTTCTGTACTCATTTAAAGCAAGAAATACTTCCCCAACATAAATGTATTAAAAGAGACCAGAATATTTTAGCAGAGAAATCAGAGGGCATGTAGTTTTCTCAATTTTTTTGACCCAGATCTGTAAATAGCACTTTAATCTGTAATCGGTGTATGATTTTATATTACACACACATAAACATCAGTTCTTCTACAATGCCTATTTCAAAAATGTGAATTTATTTTAACATCATTGATATTAGAAAATAATTTGAATAGGACATGAATTTTGTGTTTACTTATGTTCAATTTCATCCTTGAGAAACACTAAGTAAATTCAGAAGACTGTGGTAAGCTGATCTGAGCCATGTGCATGTGTGCACATACATAGCACTCCTTGGGTCAGTCCGTTTTGAGTTACTATAATAGAATGCAGGACAATGGCCAGTTTATAATGAACAGAGATTTCTTTTTTACACTTCTGGAGGCTGGAAAGTCCAACATCAAGGGGCCTGCATCTGACTAGGGCCTTCTTGCTGTATCATCTTGTGGCGGAATATAGAAGGACAAGAGAACGCAGACAGAGCCAGAGAGAAAGAGGGGGCCAGACTTGCTTTTATAAGAACACCGTTCCCGCCATAATTAACCCAATTTCTAGATAAGGACATTGATCCATTCATGATGGCTCTGCCTCTTGTTAGGCCCCACCTTACAACACTGTTGTGTTGGGGATTAACTTTCCAACACATAATCTTTGGTGTCCACATTCAAACCATAGCACTCCTCAGTCAACCAGCTACCTCGATTTGCTGCACATATCATATAACGCATTTTGCTCTTTTTTGTTCTCTATGAACTTTTCTATATCAAAACACAAAACAAAATAACAAAAAGCCCCTCGCTCGACACTCCAAACATGTTTAAATGTCCTGGGTCAACATCACCAACAGTGCAAACAGAAGAAAAGCTTTACATATTGAAGAAAAAGAGAACAATTGATATATCCTGAGCAAAAGGCTTAAAGGAATCCACATGGTGGACCATCAGAAACAATGATGTGGAAATAAAAGTCTGTGACTTCAGGTGCTGTGAAGTCAATAAGAGCAAGGCCTAAAGAGATAAAAGAAGTGAAAAAGATTGTTAAGCATATGTATCGAAGACCAAAGAGAGAAAAAAATAATCAGGGACAATGTTCCTCACAGTCAAAAAGACAGTACTATGTATATATCAAGACCTTAAATAAAAGCATCTAATTCTGCAGAAGTGTCTCTTTAGTAGCTGGTTTGGAGGTTTCAAACCTGGTATAATACCCAAAGCCTTCAGCTCTGAGGTGCAGATGAAAAAGTCACAAATGAAATTTCTAGCGTTGATACCAGAAGTTAATTGAAAAAGGTATCTATTGGATTGAACTTTCAATTTTGATAAAATGGGTATCTATTAAAAACGCATTTCCCAAAGGATATGTATCTTAAAGGCAGAAAAACATGCCCCAGGATTTAAGTCTGCAAAGGATTTCAAATTTTGATAACCTCCTTCCACTATATCCAGTAAAAGTCACAAATTGAAATGCTTTTTCTTTTCTTTGTTTTTTTTTTTTTTTTTTTTTTTTTTTTATAGAGACAGAGTCTCACTGTACTGCCCTCGGTAGAGTGCCGTGGCTTCACACGGCTCACAGCAACCTCTAACTCTTGGGCTTACGCGATTCTCCTGCCTCAGCCTCCTGAGCAGCTGGGACCACAGGCGCCCGCCACAACGCCCGGCTACTTTTTTGTTGCAGTTTGGCCGGGGCTGGGTCTGAACCCGCCACCATTGGCATATGGGGCCGGTGCCCTACTCACTGAGCCACAGGCGCCACCCTCTTTTCTTTGTTTTTAATGTTTCTGTGCTATTCATTCATTTTTTAAATTGAAAAATAAAAAACATATATATCAATCATGTACAGTATTTTGTTTTGAAATATGCATACACTGTCTTTATCAGGGATTGAGGGCTGCAGTTTGGGGAGGTGGTGAAAGGATACAAAATTTCAGTTACGTAGGAAGACTAAGTTCAAAGGATCTATTGCACCACATGGTGACTATATTTAATAATGACGTATTCTGTTCTTGAACCCTGCAAAGAGAGTAGATTTTAAGTGTTCTCATCACAAATAATAATAGTAATAAGCATGTGAATGATGATCTTTCTGACAGCCACTTCCACAAAGGGTTTATGCATTTGTCACCATTTACCACACGTAAACCCTTGCTGCCACTTTTACTAGGGTTTTATTGGTTTTATATGCCACTCGTGACATTTTTGAGCATTTTATCCTTAACTTCATTTTATGACTTTGCATGGCACAGTGACCCTTAGTAACACACGTGTCACGTATACATAATATTTGTGTGTGCGTGAGCCATGCACATGTGTGCCTTCCACGCTGTTCCTTCTGCCTGGTGAACCCTTTCCTCCTGACTCTACTGTAAGACTCCTGTGCTTTTCTCCTATTTATCTCTGTTTCTCTAGAAAGCATTAGTGTATCTGGCTTATTGTCCACAGAATAGATGCACACATAAGGATTTGGATTGCACATGGTTTATTTGGGATATGATTCTGGGCAAAACTTGTAGGAGAAGGTTCAAGGCATACCATAACAGAAAGGAAACCCACATACAGGGAACATTAAGGAGCAGGTCACTTCTGTGGATGCCTGAGGCAAAAGCCTTCTGGGGCCTTGCAAGAGATTGTGTGAAACACATTTCATAGTTGTCTCAACTGGGGACAATGAAACTGGACTGTTTGTCCTTCTCCTCCCATTTGTCATTGTCTGAGGGCTGCTCCCAAGGATATTAATTTCCTGGCACTTCTTGTCTGCCCCACATGTGGGCTGAGAGAAAGCCCGCAGGTAGGAAGTCTCAGGTGTTTGCAGTAGAATGCTGTTAGCATCTAATGAAATGGTGAATGCACGTGGGATACAGGGTGTGTATGTGTGTGCGCGCACAGATGTGTGTGAGCGTGTAACAGCACCTGCTACTCCTCTATTGACTCCCTGCCAAGGAAAAATACTGTTGAACTAATACAGTTTTTTTCTTTTTGTAGCACTGACCACCTTGGTCATTTTCCATGCATTTATGGGAATTATTTGGTATCTATTCAGTGGTGTGCTAGAGTCAGCTCACACTGGCTCACAAGAGTCAGTTGTTCTATGAACCCATTAACATCATGTTGATAGCTTGAAATAGGCTGTGGTGGGAGTATATACAGCGCAGAAATTGGCTAATACTATAAAATGATCCCTTTCTTCCTAATCACTCAGGCCTTCCTGGAGAGTTAGTTGTTAACCATTTGCAAGCACCACCAGCTAGCAAATGTGAATGTGCTCCTTTTCCTCTAAGCCACACATTAGCATGGGTCCCTCCTATGACTGAACCGACTAACTGACTGGATGAGGTGATTGAGAATAGCTGCTTGGACTGTGAAGAATGTCTGCCAAAAACCGCGTTATTAATCTTAGCAGAGGGGATATTGACTTCTTGTATGCAGTAATTAGAACACAGGAACTATTGCAACTTGAGGCCACCGTATCATCAGTGGTCAGTAGAGAGGTGAGAGGGGAGGGTGTTTGTCATCCTAATTGCTTGGGGAGAGGATATTCATTCCGTACATCTTAATGCTGAATATTATTTCACTCTAAGATCTCAGAGAAGTAGGTGGGTGGTGATATGAATACTTGAGACAAAACTTACACCTCTAAAGAATTCTTTTTTTTAACTGTAAAATCTATCTATCTATCTATATAGATTATTATTATTATTAAATCATAGCTGTGTACATTAATGCGATCATGGGGCACCATACACTGGTTTTATAGACCGTTTGACACATTTTCATCACACTGGTTAACATAGCCTTCCTGGCATTTTCTTAGTTATTGTGTTAAGATATTTATATTCTACATTTACTAAGTTTCACATGTACCCTTGTAAGATACAAAGTATGCAAAACTAAATAAAAGCACAGAGATGGAACTTCACAACAAATAAAGCTTCTTACCATTCTATTTCTTTGTGATATCCTACCATACTGACAATAACCTTTGCTGTCTTTTAAAATTGTAAGGTTAAGATACATCAGTGGAGAGGAAACATCAGCAACAGTAACAACCACCACCAAGATAATTTGCTACATTTATGTCAGTGAATGTGCGGAAAGAAATACTTTGAGAAAATACAGATAACTCCAGGGGAAAAAGATCTGAAATGTGTAGATTCAGGCTGATTCACTATAATTTGGTATATTTGCACACTTCCAAAAACAAACTTCAACGGGACAAACCCAATCTCCAAACAGATTCTGCCAGAGACTGATGCTTATAGTTGGACTTGAGAGAAAAATGGAACTTGCTGTAACACAGGCAGGGTTCTACTTCCAGTGGCCAGCTAAAAAGCAATTAATTTTGGCA
This sequence comes from Nycticebus coucang, assembly GCF_027406575.1. Lineage (NCBI taxonomy): Eukaryota > Metazoa > Chordata > Mammalia > Primates > Lorisidae > Nycticebus > Nycticebus coucang. The sequence goes on from NC_069781.1 coordinate 158,063,311, forward strand.
CGAAAGCTACTGTTGCTAGTGTGCATTCTTTTGTAATATTTGAGAGAAACCTGTAGTAATCAGACTCACAGAAGAGAGCATTTTAGGGTGTGTGAGTGTGTCTTTATGTGTATACAAGGCTGAAACTGTATATGAAGACTTTACATTTTTTTCTAAGATTTTAAAGTAAAATCTTTGCATTCTGAACATGAACAACAACTTTATTTACATCTTTGAAATTCCTGATAAACAGCTCTACCTGGAACATTGTAAACACGGAGATGTGGATATCAGGTGTTTGGTTATAACCACAAAAGTCTAACAGCTAGTAATACAAAGTATTATCTCATTCATATAACCACTGGTGGTCTTTATACAGCGTGTCCATAAAGTTCTTGTGCAATTAAAAATAGACACTCTGTATATGCAATTCAATGAGCCAAGACCTCTCAATTGCTGCATATAAATTATTAAAGTTTCACCAGAATGGCCAGCATTAGGTTAAACAGAATAAAGCATTCCTATTTCTACCTTCAAATCAAGATCAGAATAAAAAACAATCCATGCATATTTACTTTTAATTTATTTTTAGTCAACTTCATTTTAATCAGAAAATTATATCTAGAAAAAACACATTCAATGATATCTACAAGAAATGACATGAACACTTAATACAGTGTTGACATATTTTTAATGTAACATTTCAGCATGGATATTTGCAGCCCAATGAGATATTTTTAAGTAGAGGATGAGATTTAAAGTGCAAAGAAATACCTAACTTGCATGATGTAAAAAAATATTTTCAGCACTTACGTTTCTATAATCTTCTTCTAACATTTTGAAACCTCATTTTCCTATATGAATAATACACAGCAACTACAAACACAAAGAATTTTGAAATGTTGACAATACAACACATTTTTCCAGGCATATTTCGCATGACTTTTAGTCATAATTTTTTAGTTTATATAGCTTTTGCCAGTTTCATTTATTTATCCATGAACCCATTTGCTTAACACTGATTGGCTTCTAGTGTGTATCAGTTCATGCCAACTAATGGTCATTCAAACTTCTCACAGGATTTACGAGAGATTTTTTAATATAAGTCAACTTCTATTTGTAGTGAATTCAACATTTTCATGATGTGTATGAAATTTCATATTTCATACATTCAAATATTTGTATCGAAAAAATCATTTTACCACAAGCATATTTGCACTAGGATGTCTATTGCAGCTCAATTCACAATTGCCAAGATGTGGAATCAAACCAAGTGCCCATCAGCCCATGAATAGATTAATGAACTGTAGTTCACGTATACCATGGAATACTATTCAGCCATAAAAAGATGGAGACTTTACATCTTTTGTGTTTACCTGGATGGAGTTGAAGAACATCCTCCTAAGTAAAGTATCACAAGAATGGAAAAGCAAACATCCAATGTACTCAATACTAATATGAAACCAGTAGATGGATAGCTACATGCCCACAAAAGAGAAAAACACAGTTAGATTCAAGTGGAGGGGAGAAGAGAGTAGGAAGGAGCTTTGATAAGTTGTCACCTCATGGGCACAATATAGGGTGTATGGATACTTCCTCGGTGAAGAGTTCAGCTACAACTTGGACTTTACCTAGAAAATGCAAACAATGTAACCCAATCATTTGTACCCTCATCTTAATCTGAAATAAAAAAAAAAACTCATTGAGACAATGTATTATAGTGGCAAAATCATATACCTTAGAACTATAACTTTTGGGTTTAAATCCCAGCTCTGTTTCTTTTACTATTTCTATAACATTTTCTTGCCTATAAAATGAAGAGGTTGATATTAATAATTAAAAGCAATGACTGTACTTACAGTGGTGGGAATTATTCTTGGCATGTAGTGATCACCCTCATATAATTATTGATAGTTAACAATTGTACCGTGCTTACCGGGTGACACACTCTGGTTTGTGTTACTAACCAGAGAGGAAATCAAAACAAATACCTAACATTCCGTAGGGAGACACCCCCATTGATAAATACAAGAATATAAATATACAACAGTCAGACACAGTGTATGTGGCAGGAGTCAGAGAAAAAAGAAAAATTTGAGCTGTGATCCAAATAGGACTCATGGTTTGCCAAGGAGAATAGAAGAAAATGTGTCAGAAGAGGGGACATGTTCTAATTCTAGGAGGCATCGAAATCATGGCAGGGCTGTGTTTTTCACAGAAAATTAAAACACATTCACAGTGTGTTTTTTGTGTGTAGGTGGTATCCTTATATTTAAAGAGGATTGCTTTGGTGACAAAATAAAATACTTTGTAACGCAATGGAAAGAACAGTGGCTTGAGGAGATCCACACCAGATTTTCTTTGTGTCAAATAATTGTGAGACCCAGGAAAATTTCCCAAAGGGCTAGATGACCTCTAATGTCCTTTTACCTCCCCAGTTTTGTCTTTTCTTTTTAAACACATTTGAGTTAAGTTTGCAGTTCAATGAAAACACTTGACAACTTCTATGCAAAATGAGCTTTTAGATCTATAAATACAATCTAGTGTGGATGCTAGGGAGAAAGATAAAAATGGATTTTGATACTTGCTTTGTTAATTCACTAGGGTAAACATGACAAGCAATGATGAAAAAAGGAAATATGTTTGACAAGTTATTGATAAACTGATAATGATAATTTGTACTGGTGAAAGGGTAGTATTCCTCCCCCCCCCCAGAGTATAACCTTATTATTTTAATTCTCATAGTTGCTCAGTTGGATCATTAAATTAATAAGATACTCCTTCTACTGTGACCAAGAGTTCTCTTATTAGAAACATGCCATGGGGAAAATGTACAGGCAGGAAACTCTTTGAAGCAAGGTATTGCAGACTCTCTAGACTTACCTTCCTATAAACTTAGCAAGCTTTGAGGAGGAATATATTCTCATTCCTAAATGTTGTAGACAAGGTCCTAGAATTGAGTCTTGCTGGCTCTGAGTTGCTGCTCCTGTGTCAAGTGCTTTCTTGAGTAATCTGTGGCAAGAAGAGGTGAGGCTCTGATTATGTTTTTTTTTTTTTTTTTTATCAGAACACTACCTCTGGGGCTGGGGATAAATCAGCTTTCATAAACCATGTCCACTCAGATCAGAAAAGAGTGGTCCCAAGTTGGACTTGGTGGGGTAATCTGAAGAATTGGAAGGGGATGCTGGTTGGCAAAAAGCAACAAACGCCCCTGCAGACAAGGTCATGCTGGACACAGGGCTCCACCAAGGGACTACATTCCATCTCTGGGTCATAAAATAGCGATGGAAGCCGTAAATAACTTGACATTTTCTTTTCACTCAGTTGTCTCATTTTAGAGCTCTCTTTCATGAGGATGTTGAAGAATTATTATGCCCATTAGTATCTGAAATGATGTAATGGCACTCTATCTGTCAAATTGCTTAAAATTATTTGTATTAAGGGCATAGAATGTGTCCTTAGCCTTTGCTCAAATAATATTTGCCTTCTTATTTAAAGACAATATATCCTCTAAACAGAAGATAAATGGAGAGCAGAATAAAATCTAGAGGCACATACTATGCAGGCCAGAGAAATCAGAAACTGTAAAAATTAGGTTTAGAAATTAATCACTATGGGCAGCTATTTTAGAGTAATTCAGCTAGAACGTTTAATATTAGGATATATAGCTTTTAGTCATTGTTGATGCTCAAATGCTATGCTTAATGAGAGAAATAATTGTCTCCAGGGTCCAAATATATCCTACTAAAATATAGGCAGAATTTTGGCTATAATAGATGATACTCTTACTGAAAAGGATGGAACAAAAAAACCAGTTTGCTTCATATTCATATTTAAAGTTTAAAAAAAATAATACAGAGCAGATAAATTTTAGTTCTGGAACCCATACAATCTTGCTCTGTATCCTTCTTCTGAAGTTATGAGCTGTGTAACTATTGGAAATTCATTTCAGTCTCTTTAAACTTCTATTTCAGTTATTGTAAGGATTAAATAAGGTGGGTTATTGAAGGCACAGAATGAACTATCTTGTTCAATTATTATTACTTTTATTTTTGTGATAGTTATTATATAGGCATACTATTATTTGTGACTACAAATTTAATTCATTGTAAGATTTCTGAAAACCCCCAAATGCACATTTTTGTATGCAAATATTTTTCTTGGTAACTTAGCTTATTTAGACTATATCCTAAAAAGGAGATCAAGCATTTCTGGAGTTACTACAATATTTTGAAATTCCATGCTGGGCGCCCCTGACCAGAAGGGACTGGGTTACTCCTGGACTTGAAGCTTCTTATTGCATTGCAAATAACCACAGGAAACATGGCTTGTTTTCTGTGGAGTGACCCACACTCGGTGGTCTATTTTCTTGGTTGCTGGCCTTTAAAAAGGCTAACTAACAAGCTGTTAGATTGCTGCCCTTTGAAAGGGCAGATCCCACACTGCATTCCCAAACCAGAATTGCTTATTTGTTCTAGCCTGACATTTTTGTTCTGCACTTGCTAGAAGGTTTTCAGGTTGCTCCTGGTGTTTGTCCCTGAAAGCTATGAGGGTTGCATCTAAAAGGCGACCAATAAAAACATGACATAAATGCACCTAGCTGAGAATGTTGCTTTCCCCTCATTGACTCATTTGTTTTGTCTCTGGATTTGGGGCCAGGTTTTTTGTCCTTAAGAAAACAATCTTAAAAACTTACCAAAACAGACATACCCAATTTAGACTGAAAAAAAAAAAAAAAAAAAATAGAGAGACATAAATAAAAAGCCGGATTAAAAAAAAAAAGAAAGAAAGAAAGAAAACAATCTTTAAAAAAGGAAGAGAGAAAGGTTGATTTACCTATTTATCATTTTCTATGTGTCTGTCTATGATAGAGGGATTTTTGTAAAGAAATAGCATTTAAAAGAATTAAGAGCAGTTATTTTCTTTCTTTTTTTTATACATTAATGCATTTATGGGGTACAATGTGCTAATTTCATATAGAATTAGGAATGCTTACATTACACTGGTTAATAAATTCCTCATCTCATTTACTTAGTTATTGTATTAAGACATTTATGCTGTACACTAATATAATCTGTCATTTTCATAGCCTGAATCAGATTAGGGCAGTATATAAAACTGGGGTGGGGGGTGGGAAACTACTCCAGTTTTCCTAGGACTGAGGAATTTTCTTGGTTGTGGGGCTTTCAGTGGTAAAACTGGGAGAGTTTCAGGAAAACTGAGGTGGTTGGTTAACATAGGGGCTATGTTAAGCTAGAGTTAAACCGTGACACTGGTCAATACCCTTTTAACAAAAGCCTATTTTGCATAGTCTGTTTTACACTGGATTTCCCCATTTCATATTAGAAGCATTGTGATTAATGATGCAGCTGCCATACGGCACGTCCCCAACAATGCCGGGGATACCCCTGCCTGCATCCAGTTGTAGTAGAGACTACAAATTCTCCACAGACAACATCTTCCTAAAAACTCTGTTTCAGTCCATGTTGCTTACAGCTTGCTTTACCCTCTGTCTTACCAAGAGTCACTTGACTCGCTGAAGTAGTGTAACCTTTCTTTCTGAGTCACACGAATGGAGGGACAGGAGACTTTGTAGAATGAGTCTCTGATTAGCATGGTAGTGGTAGGACATGTTATCTTTTGGTGTTTGTTTTTCTAGTTTCTGATCTTTACATTCAACACTTGCCGCAGATCCACTTCCTATGACTGTGAATCACCTGTTTCTTCCAATTATCTCTAAGGTACAAAGCTATTTTACTGCTGTTGCTTACTACTATTAATCACATTATTATATAGCTTTTCTGTATCACCACCTTTCTTTCTTTCTTTTTTTTTTGCAGTTTTTGCCCTGGGGTGGGTTTGAACCCAATACTTCCAGCATATGGGGCCGGCATCCTACTCCTTTGAGCCACAGGTGCCGCCCCCACCTTTCTTTTTATTGCTATCAAATCATTGCCATTTCCTAAGCAAGTACTGATAGGACTTTATATATTATCCTATGAATTTCACCAATAATTCTATGATTAGGCATTGTCAAACCTCATTTCACACATGGGACAGCAAAGGCTCAAGAATTTAGGCACTTAGTACCAGCAGGTAACAATATTGTACATTGGACGTCTGAAATTTGGGTAGACTCAGGTTCACATTCTGGCCACTCTTCCTTGCCAAAGACTAAGCAGTTGTAAAGGGTGAAATACTCCTACGTAAGGAAGATTCTACTGAGATGTTCTTGGAAATTGCACATGAAGCTGTACTTCTCAAGTTTCAATGCACATTAACATCATACACAGATTTTGTGAAGAGACAGATTCTGATTTAGTATGGTGGATGGGGACCCAAAATTCTACCTTTCTTAGAAGTTCCCAGGTGGTGCTAATGTTACAGTTTTGCAGGTAACACTTGGACCAGCAGGGGTGGGATTATAAGCACCTCAAGCCTCTGAGCCCGTGATTCTGTATAGGAGGTGGTCAGAGTAGATGGAATATATCTCTTTGTACGTAGATTCTACACATTTCTCCTGACCAATGGCAATGTTGCTAAATCTAATCAAGTTCTTTGAAACTCACAACCATAAAAATCAAAAGCTTCTCTCCTTAGATAACTGCCAACCTTTGCATTACAATGTGGGAGGCCTTTGCTTGCCTCAGAAGTTAGATTTCTCTTTAGTGATACTTTCTTGTAAAAGGAAAAAGCAAATCTCCTTAACCCAAGTGAGAAGTGAAGAAGAAAGTGATTAGTTTCTCCCTGAGTACCAGCACTCGGGGGGCATATTAATCCAGCTCTAGCCTATCAGCTGTCAAACAGTGGTATTGAACTTTTCTCTTTCAGGTCTTCTCATTGATTAGTCTAATAATTGATAGTCTTTTATCACATAGCATATTGCCTAGGACACCATGAGCATTGAATGATTGAAGGCTTGTTGATTTTACTGTATCTACATGCCCCTCACTGTTTGATAGAACTCCCCATTCTTAAGATATATGATAAAACAAAAAGTCTGTATCCAATAAGAATTGGCAACTGCACAGCATATCTCATTTCTGGAGATTCACAATATGCTGTGTGTAAAATTCTCCAGGAAAGAGAATAGTAATAAGTCCATTACATGGACTTACAAGTCCATTGCACAGATTTTTTTCTTCAATAATCTGGCCAAGTTTTAGGGGCCTCATAAGTCTAGAGTTTGGATTATATGCAGGAAGTGCAGTACAGTCACACCTTTCCTCTGCCATGGCTTGGCCAGTACTGACCACACCCATGAATGTTTCCAGCTAGAGCCTGAAATAACTAATGGGACCAACAGTCTTCAGCCTCCTGCTCTTGCTTTTTGCCTCTTCCTGTTTATAGACGGTCACCATCATATCAATATTCAGCTTATGAGGAGTTTATCAGGATATGACTGCCTAGTAAGTTGAGGAGCCTCCACACTTAACTCTATAATCTCTGCTTTGGTGCTAAGAAAACTAATTTTAGCCCAATCAGGATTAAGAGTACAGTCTGTAAACATCAATTATGCATCTCAATGTGCATTGGGCCTGTCTCTGAAAATACACCTCTTTTTCTGTTTTTGAATGTAAAGGAATCAGCATGCATCTGACCCTCTTTGCTAAGAAAAAATATCTATTCTTTGGTGAATGAGGAGTATCAGCTTTCTTTTAAAATGTCATGAAATGAAATGATATGTATGTAGAGGAATTAGAACTGTGTCTAACACATAAAACGTTCATTTTACTATTATTGTTAGTACTGTTACTTCTATGAAGAGGGAAGCACTCATTTTCAAAAACATTTATTATTATATAAAGCATATTAACAATATTGGGAACTAGTAGGATGATATTCTCATATTAATATTTAGCTATTTCTTCAGTCATTTGTTTACCTTAATTAACATTTTTTTCCCATTTGCATCAGTTTTTATGACCATCATTTTACAACTGTTTTACTATTTCAAGAAAAGTTGACATTCCCAGGAATGAATCCCATGAAATTCTTTCAATATAAGTTAAGAAAGGTCATGTTCAAGAAGTTCTATTTCAAAATAAGACCTATTAGTCTTATTAGTGATGATCTTTTTGTTTAGTGGAAAGAGAATTGGATTGGCAATAAGGGAAGTTGGGTTCTAATTCTAGTTCTGTTCCTTTAAACATGTAACCCTCTCACGAGTTAATGGATCTCTCTGAGCTTCCGCTCTTCGGTCCATAACATAAGAGGGCACAGAGAGAGGCAGGAACAACCCTGGAGGGCCAGCACCTTGGTTCAATAGTTACCACGTTAGTGCGTAAATTAATTTCTTTTCCTTCTCTGAACCTCAGTTTAGCCATTTGTAAAAAGATTGCATTCAAATTGACTAGATGATTTTATTGTCTTTCATATAAATTAGTCACAGAATTCTCAGCTTTCTGATCATACAACCTTAGAAAGTAGTCCCTGTATTACGGTTCTCCAGAGAGGCAGAAGCAATAGGATGTAGGCATCCACTCCCCCAACACACGCAAGGAGAAAAGAGAGAGGGGAAAGGTCTGTAACGGGAATTGACGTATGTGATTACAGAGGCTGAGAAGTCCTGTGATAAGCCACCTGCAGGCCACCCTGCAAATCCAGGGAGTTGGTATTGCTAGCGTAAGAATCAAAAGGCTAGAGAAGCTGGAGGTCTGATGTTTAAGGGAAGGAAAAAAGGGTGTACCAGCTTTAGGAGAGAAACAGAGAGGAAAGTTATCTTTCTCTGCCTTTTTGTTCTATCTGGCCCCCCCAGCTGATTAGATGTTGCCTGAACACATTGCAGGGAGATCTTCCCCACTTAGTCCACCAACTCATGTGTCAATCTCCTCCAGAAATATCCTCACAGACACACCCAGGAATAATGCCATACAGCTATCTATGTATCCTTTAATCAAGTCAAGTTGACACCTAAAATGAACCATTACAATCTCCCTTTTCAGTTTGGAAGCACAGGCAGATATAATTTTAGCTGAGAGACCTGGGTTTGGAAAGCAATTTTATTTTTAAGAAATAAAAAGAGATGGCCTGTAACTTTCAGGAGGTGAGCATTGACTCTCGTGTGGTATATTTTTTGGGAAATAGAAAATCCCTGTCTATGTAAGCTCCAGGAGGACTGGAGTTGTGTTTGGCCTTGCACTTCAGCACCTAGAACAGCACCCACACATGCTTGTTGAATGAATGAATGGATGCTCTTCCAGTAGGAATGCCTGAAGTAGTGGAAACTAGCTTACTGTGTCCTTGACCTTATATGCTAGCAGTTTGTGGTCATTATAATTTGCAGTGATAAAAGCTGCTCAAAGGAGTTAGTGTAAATGTCTCGAGGTGTGACAACCACCAACGTTATAGTTTCCCAAAGGGCTCAAGATCTGCATGATGATTCTAAATTGAGGATTGTTTCCCCTGCTTAACACTGTCAGTGTTGAGAGTCTGAGAAATCACAGGGGATGACAATGTCTTTCCCACTTTGGTAGGGGTGGTTGAATCACCATGGTGATTACTAAAATTATGACATAGCCTCACGAGACATGTGAGCAGAGATTTCAGAATTGTCAATTATGAGCATTTCCAGATACACAGAGTCCACAACTAGTTCATCCATCCATTTGACTGACTAGAAAGACTAGTCACGTCTTCACTGTTTTGGTCAAGTCATTATGTTCTACAACTGTACCTCCTGAAACCACATAAATCCTTTTCAATTGTTTCTCACTGCTTTTAGAATGATATTCAGACTGCTCAGAATTTAGTTTGAGTTACTGTGCAGGTTCGACAGCAGCAGTGCTCAACCTTTTTGGCACCAGGATAGGTTTCATGGAAGACAATTTTTCTGTGGCTTGGGGAGAGGTGGATGGTTTGGGGATGATTCAAGTGCATTTTATCTCCACCTCAGATCATCAGGCATAAGCTCATAAGCAGCTCAGAACCTAGATTCCTAACATGCACAGTTTACAGTAGGGTCCACGCTCCTATGAGAATTTAATGCTGTGGCTTATCTGATAGGAGGCAAAGGTCAGGCAGGGATGTGAGCAATGAAGAGCAGCTGTAAATTCAGATGAAGCTTTGTTTGCTCACCCACAGCTCACCTCCTGCTGTGTGGCCCAGTTCCTAACAGGCCATGGATGGTTGGGGACCGAAGTTCTGTGAGCTCTGTCCCTTTATTCCACCTTGTACTCTTCTCGCCCTTACTCACTCTGCTTAGGCCACTCTGCTTATGACAATTTCTTGAGCATAGATAATTCGGTCTCAGGAATTTATTTGCCCCCTGCAATTATCTAGCACTGCCCCTTTACCATTTCTTGTAGATCAGGAGTTAACCTGATATTTTTTGGATTATGTACTCTCATTACTTGCCTGTCACCCCTTTTCCCACCCACCACTAAAATATAACTTCCATGAAGGAAGGGACCAAAACTGCTTATTAACATTTTATCATGTGCCATATTCTACCTGGACTCCAGTTACAGAGTGCTGAATAAGATATTTGTTGAATAAACAATAAACCTAAGTAGATTAAGGGAAAGGAAACCCAGTCCAGCAGTATTTGATTTCTTTAGGCACAGGAAATAAACCATGCAGGACATGGTACATAAAGTTCTAAAAGCTTTCCTCTGGAGCCCTGGTCCTAGTTTCTCCACATGAAATATTTTCTCAAATTTTTTTTTAGAACTCCTTAAAGTTTTGTGGCTGTGAAGAGGCACACCGGTTAGATGACTCCTCCTGAAGGATTCAGTGCCTGCCTCTCAGGTGCTTAACTATTTGATTAATAATAAATGTGTGGGTTTCTTAAAATAAAGATTTTTATTGTGAAAGTAAAAGAAATAACAAGAAATGCTAGACTATTTTTGTTTTATTTGAAGTGGTAATTCTCAAACTGAATTTTTTTTTTTTTTTTTTGGAGCGGTAATTCTCAAAGTGGTACTGTCATATTTTCAAGCGTGTAGGTATTCATAAAATCATGTAATTCATTTTTTTATTAAAGTGTAGATTTATTTATAATCATGATCCAAAGGACACATATAAATGTATGTGTGAATATTTATCAGTGGTCTTCCCTTCCTAAGATAAAAAATAAGACAAGTCATTCTCTAGTACAGCAGTTGGCTAACTACTGCCTGTGTGTCAAAGTTAGCCCACTGCCTGTTTTTGCATGACCCACAATTTGAGACTGGTGTTTTATGTTTTTAAATGTAAAATGTAAAATCCAAAAGAGACTATTAGCCTTTCAGCAAGAACAGTTGCTCAAAGAGTTGAGGACGTTTTCTTTGGCCCACAGTATTTCCTCTTGTTCTTTAGAACACAAATTTGCCAACCTGTAATTTAATACGTAAACTTATAGCACAGTGTCTATGTTGGAAACCCTGTGATAAGTATATTATTGTAAAGTGTTCTAGACTATGTCATTTGGGAAAATATGTATACTGTTTTATCCCTAAGGTCTATAAATTCTGCCTTTAATTCTCTGCCTGCTAAATAATAAAAATATCAATGATAACAATGACAATAAAAATAATATTCACTGGGCACTTACTATATTCTAGGCAGTAGTCTATGAGCTTTTTTTTTGGTAGTTCTTTGTCCGGGGCTGGGTTTGAACCCACCACCCTGAGCATATGGGGATGGTACCCTACGCCTTGAACCACAGGTGCCACCCAGTCTATGAAGTTTTAAAAAAATCAAATATCTCATTGATGTTTTCTTTTATGATAATATTAGACAGCGAATGTTGCTATTAAGGCTACCTCAGCTGCTCTCTTGATCAACATTTAAGTAAGGGCTCTGCCTGACACAAGCATTCCTAATTTGCCGAATGAATATTCTAGAAGTTGAAGAGATAGCTCCAAGGTCCTGATGCCAGGAGTTGGAGAGCAGCAGAGAAATTAAGAGACACACCTGTGCCGTTTTTCACTGTGCTTATTTAGTTTTTCTAAGAATGAGTGCTCCAGGAGTTTCCTCACTAGCCTCCTCTACAATATGTGAACTATATATTTTTTATCCCCAAACTGGAGCTACCTGCTGTTGAGAGGAAGGTGAGGACTTGTGTTGCTTAGGCACCTTCTGTATTCTAAGAGCATGTGCTCAGAATGCTCATTCTGTAATCACATTTAATGTGGAGTGCGGAAGCATCTCCTTCAGCTGGTCCTCGTGGGTCCAAGGATATCTAATTACTAGCTGCTTCCTAAGGTCGGCAAACCAATGCAAGCATTACATACATTTAGTATATAGCCATCAGTTCTGAGTGGAATGCACAGCAGTTGTTTGTGAACCCACGCAGATGAAATTGGAATAGAATCCTGTTGATAAGCTCAGCAAATCTTAATTCGTTGAGCCTTTCCTAATAGAACTTTGAGATTGTTTTCTACATCCTGTTAGTTACATGTCAAGACAAATGGAGATTAACTGCTTTTTCATAACCAAGGAAAGAGATGGTACATGGTATTCTTTTTATTTATTTGCTTAAGGAGTGACAAGTCAAGCATTGGGTTAGTAATTGAACTTGAATCTTCTCGACCAGTAAAACAATTCCTTGCCTTGTCCTGAAAAGCCTCACAAAACTGGAAATATCTTAATATCAACAGTGACCTATTCTTGGAATTTGAAAGGAAATATCTTTTTAACTCACATTATGTCAGAGAATGTTTCCATCTTTTTTTTTCTTCATTTTTTTTTTTTTATTGTTGGGGATTCATTAAGGGTATAATAAGCCAGGTTACACTGATTGCATTTGTTATGTAAAGTCCCTCTTGCAATCATGTCTTGCCCCCAGAAGGTGTGGCATGCACTTTATTTCACTGTTGGTGTGCATGTGCAGGTATACAGTGTGGGGAAAGAAATTATATTTGAGAGGCTCTCAGCAAGCCAGTGGTAGGCAAGGGGAGTCCCCTGCATGAATATTTCTGTCAGGAACAGCATGGACGTGTGAAAGAACTGGCATCCTTGATATCACTGGTCTTTTGTATCATTGTTGGCAGTATGAAGCATATTAATACGAAGCGGACTTCATCACCTCGTAGTTCTGCTCCAATTTTGCCACATAGAGCTTCTTTTATTTGCCTTTACATGTTTCATTTTATTGCCTTTCAAGGAGAGTTGGTGATATTTTAGTTTGGAGGAATTATTTACATTTTAAAGTTTGAGGACATTTAGAGGATTCCTATAGTATTCTTCATCCTCACTTCCTCATTCCACAAACAAAATCCCCCTTTCAAGCTCAGGTCAAATGTTCTCCTGAAGTGAGTGTGCCCTGAGATTACACTTGGTACCTTCCTCTGCATCTTGGAGATTTTGATATATTCCTCTGTTAAAAGTACACATTGGACAATGAACGATGGCTATTTATTTTTGCTCCCTGCTGTCCCATCACATTATGATTGGAGCATTTTTAAAGCCTTAACTTAGTGCCTGAAAGAGGAGATACGATATAAATATTTGTTACATGATGAATGAAAAAGTGAACAAGTGAAAAAAGATTTCTTTTTTGGATTTATCGCTTGCTACTATCCTATTTATATACTGAACTCTGCCAGCCCCAAATGAATAGACATTTGCCACGCAGGTCAAGTCCTTTCAGATCTTCTTTGCATTCCCCCCACATTATTGAATCTACTTTCTTGTTTTCCTTGAAAGTTTCTATTCTAAGCAACTTGCTTGCACATCAAGTATCACCTTTTCTGTGAAGACATGTTCAACATCCAAAGACTGAAATGACTACCCCCTGCACATCCTTCTCCACTACTTTGTTCCTTTCTCTGTCCTAGCAGGAAACTTCTTTTAGTGAGAGTGGGAGTTGTTAGTTTATTCTTCTGCCCCATCATGAGGAAATGGAAATTCTTTGTCCCCCGGAACTCAGGCTTGTTTCAGCAATGCCGATGTGTCATATGGTAATCAGTTTCATGTGGATTTCAAGAGACCATAACCTTTCCTGGAATGCCATACCTCCAAATACATCTTGTTATTTTAGATTTCATTTTTAAACCTTCTTTCATTTCTTTTAGGATTTTCAGGACAAATAGAATGAGTAATAAGTTTGCAGAATTCCAAAGATCTCACGCATTTCTTGCCTTATTTCTTCCTTTTTACCTAAGCCTTTCCCCAGGAGACATTTAACCTCCTTTACAAAATGATACAAATGTTAAGTTCACTGGACCTCCTGCTTTGTCTTTAATCACTTGGATTTCTCATTTTAACAACTGTTTACAGATTCATATGATAATATTCTTTGCTAAGACTATGACTTACTAGAAATGAAACATGAAATACAACTAAAAAAGCTACATTTTCCATCAGGCACAAAAGATTTCAAAGAAGAGAAAGTTGCAATTCATTCTTGCATATTCAGTCAACTGTTATTGTGGATAATTGTGCATGAAATAAAGCATTTCAATGAAATCTGCAGTGACACTAATTTTTAAAAATATCTTTACTCCTTGTCTTTGGCAACTGTCCTTATCTCTACCTGCTTATTTACCATTGGTGCCAAAATATCTATAGAATTCTTATACAATAGGAAGTCACTTTGAAGGAAGAATGTTATAATATGAAATGAGAGTTAGGGGTGTTTTGGTAAATAATTTCAGGAGAAAAAATTTGAGGGAAGAGTGAAGCAAATGGAGAACAGAGGTAGGAATAACGTATTAAGAGACTTCTAGGTCAAAGCCATTGTGATCTATCAATAACGCCACTTTTTAGCTCAAGCAATTTAAAGTTTAGTTTCTGTTATTGAAAGTAAGATTCACAACTAAGAAAAAGTTTCAAAGTCACATGTTGGTATTTGAAGAAAATGAAGAATCTGTTTGAATATGTGAGGAGATAATTTGACTAGAACATTGTCTTTCTTCTTTCTATTCCACCTCCATTTGGAAGCTGGTCCTACGTATAATGAAGACTTTGCTCTGAGCAAAAAATTGTGTAAGTTCGTTATTTATGGGCCAATAAACTCCTACCAATGAATATTTCGTGTTGCTAACACCCACCTTCAGGATTTTACCCTGAAATAATAAATTTGTAGAAAAAGGACATAGCTACAATGTACTCCACACAATGAGGAATAATTTTAGGAAAAAGGAATGGAATTGATTTATCAAAATTTGAAATGTTGACAGTCGACTGGAGTTACTTATGCTTTTTACAGGAGGTGGCATGATAATGGTATTGCAAGACCTTTAATTTCATGTTTCTCTAAAAGTCTTCCATGAAGTTTTCTGAAGCGAACTAGACACATATTCACATCTTCACATTCCTCTGTCACCTGTCACACATCGCTGATGCATGCTACCATTTTGACAATATAAAATACGTCGAGGATACGTGTGTACTATGAGGACAGCTTCCTATGTTGTTAAATTCTACATTATTTCTTAACCCGTGGCTTTTGAATTGTATAATAAATACTAGTAATCTGAAATTTTAAACTTAATAATATTGTTCTTCTTAATACTTATTAGTCTTAATGATCTTAAGAATTCACTTAGTCATGTATGTATAACCGCACAGAAGCAATGTTGCTTAACATGGTAAATATCTAACACTGACAGAGGGATCCTTATATTTCCAGTAGTCTTCAAAGCAGGACATTGTGTTATTTTACTTAATGCTTATAAATCAGGATGAGTAGGTACTCCTATCATCTCTATTTTAAACATTTAAAAAATGAAGGAAATGAGTTAAGCACTTTTCCTGAGGTCACATAGTAAGTGGTCGTCAGGATATAAACTAAGAGTCTATATCTGAAACCCTACTTAGCACTTCTCATGGTAAAAAAGATCAATGAATTAGAAGACCTGAGTCCAAGTCCTGACCCTACTATACCATGTCATGGCTCTGTTTAGCCTCGTTTCCTATCTGATGGGTGTAATAAGACCTACCTCATCAAGGTGTGGCAGTTAAATAGACAGTTTTGCTTACTGAGCTATGTGAGCAATGCACAAGAATTGGCCAATATAATTTTATTGAATCTGACATCTACATCAAACATTCTCAACTTGAGGTTGCTGGTAAATTAGATCTGAATTTTGTGTGTATATGCATCTATACTTTATTATGGATAGGTGGTCTGAGTTTGTAAAATATTATCAAAGGAATCCACAATATCAAAAGAGATACAGACTACATGAACATCAAATTTATCTTCTAAATCAGGAAATTTTGGGAAATAAAAGAGGCACAATTAGAAATTATATTGAGACAACAGGTCCAAACCAGGACATGATGGATATAAAAACTCATCTATAAGTTTTAGTTTGCTATTAGATACAAATAAAGAGGTCAAGTTAAATTATCCCTTAGGGTCCTTCCTGTTCTAGTATTACATGACTTTCTTCAGTTAAATTTAAATCCAGCTGGCTCACCATGCCAGTCAGATCATTTAAGTCTGCCTCTTGTTGTCATCTGTCATTTGGGAGGATAAACCACATTTACTATCACATTTAGCTAAAATAACACTGTGGAAGCCAATGTATAAAGACAACAAAGAAAAAAACCTATGCCCATTAAGCAGTCACTCCACATGCAATCTAAATATATTTGGATTTTGAATTATTCTGTTACATGTTATTCAAGATGCGCAGAGAATTAAGAGGTGATCTGTTTTTCTTCAAGTCCTACACAGCAGCATTTTATATCAAAGTGGAAATGTTTAGATATTCACTAAGGTTTAGATCAGCAAGGCCTTTCATCTAACTCTGGGCAGGATGTGACAATTCAACACCTGCTATAAAACTCACAATAGCACCAACACCTTGGTGTGGCTACTTCCAGTGGCCAAGTATCTTTAATGACAAAGTGGAGCAAGGGTCTCAACTCTTTCGGTGCATTGTAAGATGGTATTATTACCATTTGGGTCTATTGATGAGGGTCATACTGCTGTCTACCTTTACCTGTGTCTTTTCTAAATATTCATGGGACTCCTCTGGGGTTTGGATTTTTGACAAAGATGAACATGCAGACCAGTGCCTAGAATAAAATATTGTTCAAGAAATATTTGTTGGATAGAAGGAAGGAAAAATTATGACTTTTCAAAAGAAAAACAAAGAAGCAGTAGTGTTCATTTTTTTCCTTGCTAATATTTATGTCATTAAATATAGTAAAATCCTATGGACTGAAGGTTTGATTCAGTACATGTCCCCAGAAAGCCATGTTGTCATTCTTTCTAAATTGTGGCAAAATAAGAACTACATAAAATTTGTCATTTTCACTATTTTAAAGCATACAGTTCAATCGCATTAAGTACATTCACAATGTTGTGCAACTGTCACCACTTTCTAGTTTCAGAATTTTCCATCACTTCAAATAGAAATTCTGTGCCCATTAAGCAGTCACTCCACATCCTCCCTTCCCCTTAGATTCCAGACATCACAGATCTCCTCTCTATCCCTGTTAATCTCCCATTCTGGACATTTACGGTAAGTGAAATCACAAAGTAGCTGTTTTTTTTTGTCCAGCTTCTTTTAGTTAGCATGTTTTCAAGATTCATCCGTGTTGCAGCACATATGAGCACTTTATTTCTTATGGGTGAATACTATTCCACTATATGGATATGCAGCATTTTGTTGATTCCTTGACTCTTTGATGCGGATGTTAGGGTTGTTTCTACTTTTTGTCTACTCTGCACATTTTTGCTATGAATATTTGTGTACAAGTTTATGTTTGAATACTGTGTTCAATTCTTTTGGGTATATACCTAGAAATAGAATGCTGGTCACATTCTGCTTAACTTGTTGAAGAAGGAAATGCCATATGTTGCATTTTTAACTAGTTAAAACGTGAACTACATGACAGATATTGCAAATAGCCATCTGTATTCATACGGATGCAATGTGGGTTGCAATGTAGGTCATTATGAAAGTTTTGAGATAAATAAAAATCAGGAAATGTAAAATCTGTATAGATGGAAACAAACGAATCCCTCCCAGCAATACTGATAAACTGAGCAAGTTGAAACTTGCACAGGTGAATCAGAAAACACTCTCTTAACTCTATTTCTTAGAATTGAAATAATGGACCATAATACAGTCTGTCTCAAAACTTTCATAGTGACCTATTAGAAACGAGCTGCCCAGGCAGGGATTAAATTTCCAAGAAAACCGGCATTCGGGTGAGTCCACAAGACATTCTTGCCAGCAGAATCAGAGTAGATGTGAAAGGGGTAAGGAGTAGGGCCCTGATGATGAGGAAGTGGGATGGTCTCTCTGTCTCTTTTCCAGCTTGATGTAGATGAGCACAGCAGACTTGGAAATCACAAGTAGACAATGGTAGAAGAACCAGATGTGAGTGGTCTTGGTCCCAAAATTATTTCTGGAGGAATCTGTCTTTGATCAAAAATACCGTTCTTTAGTAATAAATAAGCTGTTATCATCCATGAGCTATAGCACATACCTGTGTTTGTTAAATTAAACTGCTACATTTATCTTCAATAACATAAACTACATGTTGAAAAAGATAAGAAATACACAGATGATGAAAAGATCCTCTGCACCTTATTTCTGTTCTCAGCTTATCCTGCCTGCCTTTAATTGTTGAAGTGTTGAGAAGTTTGAAGAAGGAAGTTAGAAAGTGCATGTCAACAGGGTCTTCACAGGTATACAGGCTTATTGTCAGACATGACTTGTGGGGAAGTACAGTCCATTTTCTCATAGCTTGTGAGACAGAACAAAACTTCTTGATCTTTTTCTGAAACTAAAAGTAGTATAATATTGCTGGAGCTCAGATGGAAATTGATTTGGGATTTGAAGGAGGATTGGTTTGGAGGATACCAAGGTGGCCAGAGAGCACACAGGGTTTAGAATGCAGAAGGTTCTGGATATCAGAACACAAAGTTGGTACTTTTCCCCATGTATGATGGAGAACCAAATATTCTATCATAATCTGGTTTATAGTTGAATAAATTGTGTACGTGTTGCTCTTTATGTGGCCAAGAAGGATCTCTCCTGTGACGGTAGCCCTTATGGGGATTGTCCTGAAGTGTCATGAGGATAAGGCAGAAAATACAGGTTAGTAAAACTGGGTATCACTTGACAATGGCCTCGTTCAAAATGAATTTTTCTGGAGTGTCTTTCATAAAGCATTCCTGGATATGGATTTTGTCACTAGTTCTCCAGTAAGCACTGAAACCACACACAGAAGATGGTAGAACACTCGTCTGGGGATAGTAAACTAGCACCTTTCTTTTGTCCTGGGATGTTTGTTTTTATCACTGTGTTAAGACTGGAGAGATTCTGGATATCCTATTGCATTCATTATAATAGGCCTTGCTCTGTTGGGTGAGATTTTTTTTGAAATCACAGGTGAAATATATAAAAAATATAAGTTACTTTTATGTCCTTGATTCTAATCCAACAGGTCTCTAGTCCTGAACAAATCTAGTTTAGCAAGCAAGAAACGTTGGTGTGAAGGTCTTTGCTCATCCAAAGCTACTTTGAACTCCGTGTCATTAGAGATAGAATGGGATTGGTCTGACATTTCGATCCTCTTCATAATTAATGGCATATTTCAACATTGTTCATAAATTTACATATATTTAAAATATTTTAGTGTGATAAATATACATGCTGTGTTCTTTACTGGTTTAGGGACAGGATGTGATATTCTTTCTTTAATAAATCTACTAAAATTTATGCCAGCAGTAACTTTGATCAACTCTTGTATTAATAGTTTAAGGGCGGTGCCTGTGGCTCAAAGGAGTAGGGCACTTGACCCATATACTGGAGGAGACGGGTTCAAACCCAGTCCCTCCAAAAACTGCAAAAAAAAAATAATAATAATAATTTAACTTCTTACTTCTCAGTCATTATACTTCCTGTTGGACTTTACTAAAACATTACTTACTTTCCTTAATGAGACAACATGCAGTTTGCATTTAGTCTTCATTTTTTTAAAATGAAAACTAAAACACTATTTAATTTGTCTTACAAACTGTCTTTTATTTTTCTAAAAAAATTTTGGTGTTTAATTAAAACCATCAAACAATGTCATCAAAAGATCATTAGTAAAAACACCTGCTGCCGTGATTAGACAGCATTTACCCCCTTAGAGCCCAAAGGAAGCTTCAGCTTGCAGAAATGTGCCTATCATGTGTTTCATGGAATTGCTGTATTTTTGCCGGGGTTTGGAGATTTTTATCCACACATTTCAGAAACTATTCAGCTTTGGACAATCTAAGAAAACCTACATCCATGTGAGCCAAGTGCCTTACAATTTATGAATGAACTTGGGCTCCAGAGGCAGGCTCCATTAGAGCCTCGCCTTCGATTTTAAATCAGGCGCAAGAGGAAGTGAATAAAGTACAGAGATGATCTTTATTCGCCCTTGCATTGCTGCCACATCAAAATGATCCTAGATCTCTGCCGTCTTCAGCACATTTGAGATTTACCACTGGAAGGAGCTAGAGTAAAGAGTTTGAAGGCACACACCCACACCCGGGTATCAATGTGGTTAAAAATGACATAGAGGAAAACGAAAAGGGGGAAAACAAAAGGAAAGACTGACCTCTTACCTTCTTAAGGCAGAGACTCAGGTTTGAAGTTTCATGGTGCAGGGACACATAAGATCATTTTAAAAATTTGAAACGTGTAACTTGTGCATGAAAGTCATAAGACAATAGCTTGAAAGCCTGTCATTTCCTTTTATTTTGCTTGCATCGAAGATTTGAAAGGGAAACAGGAGAGGGGACGAAGAAGGAATTTGAGATTATTATTGCAACTCAGAGAACCCTTAAATTTTTACAAAAATAGAGATATCAGAAGAAGCTATCTGCTGCAAATATTTAACTCTTTATTGGCTAAAGCTAACTTCTTATCTCAAACAGAGATTGTAAAAATTATTCAGCTAAAATTTTATTTAGATTAACTGCAAAACTTTCCTCTGTCGTGATACTTGAGATGACTAATAATTCAGTAAGTATGAGAATTCAGATAGAACTAAAATTGGACTGATTCTAAAAATGTTATCTATTTCTTTTTTTGTTGTTGTTGTTCATGGAAAGAAACAAAAAAGAAACCTAGTAAACTGAATAAACTCAGTACTGACAGTAATCCTCGACTCTGCTTCTATCATTAGAGATTCCTTCACAGTTTCTAAATTAACATGACTCTTTATTTTTTTTATTGTTGGGAATTCATTGAGGGTACAATAAGCCAGTTACACTGATAGCAATTGTTAGGTAAAGTCCCTCTTGCAATCATGTCTTGTCTTGCCCCCATAAAGTGTGACACACACTAAGGCCCCACCCCGCTCCCTCCATCCCTCTTTCTGCTTCCCCCCCCCATAACCTTAATTGTCATTAATTGTCCTCATATCAAGATTGAGTACATAGGATTCATGCTTCTCCATTCTTGTGATGCTTTACTAAGAATAATGTCTTCCACTTCCATCCAGGTTAATACGAAGGATGTAAAGTCTCCATTTTTTTTAATGGCTGAATAGTATTCCATGGTATACATATACCACAGCTTGTTAATCCATTCCTGGGTTGGTGGGCATTTAGGCTGTTTCCACATTTTGGTGATTGTAAATTGAGCTGCAATAAACAGTCTAGTACAAGTGTCCTTATGATAAAAGGATTTCTTTCCTTCTGGGTAGATGCCCAGTAATGTGATTGCAGGATCAAATGGGAGGTCTAGCTTGAGTACTTTGAGGTTTCTCCATACTTCCTTCCAGAAAGGTTGTACTAGTTTGCAGTCCCACCAGCAGAGTAAAAGTGTTCCCTTCTCTCCACATCCACGCCAGCATCTGCAGTTTTGAGATTTTGTGATGTGGGCCATTCTCACTGGGGTTAGATGATATCGCAGGGTTGTTTTGATTTGCATTTCTCTAATATATAGAGATGATGAACATTTTTTCATGTGTTTGTTACCCATTCGTCTGTCATCTTTAGAGAAAGTTCTATTCATGTCTCTTGCCCATTGATATATGGGATTGTTGGCTTTTTTCATGTGGATTAATTTGAGTTCTCTATAGATCCTAGTTAACAAGCTTTTGTCTGATTGAAAATATGCAAATATCCTTTCCCATTGTGTAGGTTGTCTCTTTGCCTTGGTTATTGTCTCCTTAGCTGTACAGAAGCTTTTCAGTTTAATGAAGTCCCGTTTGTTTATTTTTGTTGTTGTTGCAATTGCCATGGCAGTCTTCTTCATGAAGTCTTCCCCCAGGCCGATATCTTCCAGTGTTTTTCCTATGCTTTCTTTGAGGATTTTTATTTTTTCATGCCTTAAATTTAAGTCCTTTATCCATCTTGAATCAATATTTGTGAGTGGGGAAAGGTGTGGGTCCAGTTTCAGCCTTTTACATGTAGACATCCAGTTCTCCCAACACCATTTATTGAATAGGGAGTCTTTCCCCCAAGGTAGGTTCTTGTTTGGTTTATCAAAGATTAGGTGGTTGTAAGATGTTAGTTTCGTTTCTTGGTTTTCAATTCGATTCCAAGAGTCTATGTCTCTGTTTTTGTGCCAGTACCATGCTGTCTTGACCACTATGGCTTTGTAGTACAGACTAAAATCTGGTATGCTGATGCCCCCAGCTTTATTTTTATGACTAAGAACTGCCTTAGCTATACGGGGTTTTTTCCGGTTCCATACAAAACGCAGAATCATTTTTTCCAAATCTTGAAAGTACGATGTAGGTACTTTGATAGGAATGGCATTGAATAGGTAGATTGCTTTGGGAAGTATAGATATTTTAACAATGTTGATTTGTCCCATCCATGAGCATAGTATGTTCTACCATTTGTTAATATCCTCTGCTATTTCCTTTCTGAGGATTTCATAGTTTTCTTTAGAGAGGTCCTTCACCTCCTTTGTTAGGTATATTCCTAGGTATTTCATTTTCTTTGAAACTATGGTGAAGGGAGTTCTGTCCTTAATTAGCTTCTCATCTTCACTCTTATGGGTGTATACAAAGGCTACTGACTTGTGGACATTGATTTTATATCCTGAAACATTACTGTATTTTTTGATGACTTCTAGGAGTCTTGTGGTTGAGTCATTGGGGTTCTCTAAGTATAAGATGTCGTCAGCAAAGAGGGAGAGTTTGACCTCCTCTGCTCCCATTTGGATTCCCTTTATTTCCTTGTCTTGCCGAATTGTATTGGCTAGAACTTCCAGCACCATGTTGAATAGTAAAGGTTACAGAGGACAACCTTGTCTGGTTCCAGTTCTAAGAGGAAAAGCTTTGAGTTTTACTCCATTCAGTAAAATATTGGCTGTGGGTTTGTCATAGATAGCTTCAATCAGTTTTAGAAATGTGCCACCTATGCCTATACTCTTTAGTGTCCTAATTAGAAAAGGATGCTGGATTTTATCAAATGCTTTTTCTGCATCTATTGAGAGGATCATGTGATCTTTATTTTTGCCTCTGTTAATATGGTGGATAATGTTTATGGACTTGCGTATGTTAAACCAGCCTTGCATCCCTGGGATGAAGCCTACTTGATCATGATGAATGGCTTTTTTGATGATAAGCTGTAATCTATTGGCTAGGATTTTGTTGAGAATTTTTGCATCTATGTTCATGAGTGAGATTGGTCTGAAGTTCTCCTTTTTGTTTGGGTCTTTTCCTGGTATTGGTATCAGGGTGATGTTTGCTTCATAGAATGTGTTGGGGAAGATTCCTTCTTCCTCAATTTTTTGGAATAATTTCTGCAGTACAGGAATAAGCTCTTCCTTGAAGGTTTGATAGAATTCTGGAGTGAAGCCATCTGGACCAGGGCATTTTTTGGTTGGAAGATTTTTTATTGTTTCTTTGATCTCAGCGCTTGAAATTGGTCTGTTCAGGAGCTCTATTTCTTCCTGGCTGAGTCTACGGAGAGGGTGTGATTCCAAATATTGATCCATTTCCTTCACATTGTCAAATTTCTTGGCATAGAGTTTCTGGTAGTATTCAGAGATGATCTCTTGTATCTCTGTGTGATCAGTTGTTATTTCCCCTTTATCATTTCTGATTGAGGTTACTAGAGATTTTACTTTTCTATTTCTAGTTAGTCTGGCCAATGGTTTATCTATTTTATTTGTTTTTTCAAAAAACCAACTCCTTGTTTCATTAATTTTCTGAATGGTTCTTTTGTTTTCAATTTCATTGATCTCTGATTTGATTTTGGATATTTCTTTTCTTCTGCTGAGTTTAGGCTTAGATTGTTCTTCTTTTTCCAATTCCATAAGATCTCTTGTGAGATTGTTCATGTGCTCTCTTTCTGTTTTTCAAATGTAGGCATCTAAAGTGATGAATTTTCCTCTCAAAACTGATTTTGCAGTTTCCCACAGGTTTTGGTAGCTTGTGTCTTCATTGTTGTTATGCTCAAGGAAGTAATGACTTCCTGTTTTATTTCTTCCTGCACCCATCTGTTGTTCAACAGAAGATTGTTTAATTTCCATGTCTTTGGGTGGGGTGGAGCATTTTTGTTAGAGTTGAGTTCCACCTTTAGTGCCTTATGGTCTGAGAAGATACAAGGTAAAATTTCAATTCTTTTGATTCTGTTGATAATTGCTTTGTGTCCCAGGATATGATCAATTTTGGAAAATGTTCCATGGGGTGATGAGAAGAATGTATATTCTTTATCTTTGGGGTGAAGTGTTCTATATGCGTCTATCAAGCACAGTTGTTTTAGGGTCTCATTTAAATCTCTTATATCTTTGTTTAATCTCTGTTTAGAGGATCTGTCCAGCTCTGTAAGAGGAGTGTTAAAGTCCCCTGTTATGATGGTAATATCAGATATCATATTGCTCAGACTGAGTAAGGTCTGCTTCAGGAATCTGGGAGCATTTAAATTGGGTGCATAAATATTTAGAATTGAAATGTCTTCTTGTTGTAGTTTTCCCTTGACCAATATAAAGTGACCATCTTTGTCTTTTTTGACTTTAGTTGCTTTAAATCCACATGTATCTGAAAATATGATTGCAACTCCTCTTTTCTTCTGAATTCCGTTTGCCTGGAAAATTGTCTTCCAACCGTTGACTCAAAGCTTTAATTTGTCTTTTGAAGCCAGATGTGTTTCTTGCAGACAACAAATGGATGGCTTGTGTTTTTTAATCCAGTCAGCCAATCTATGTCTCTTCAGTAGGGAATTCAAGCCATTAACATTTATTGAGATAATTGATAAGTGTGGTAGTATTCTATTCGTCTTATTTTGTGAGAGTCCATTCCTTAGTTTTATCTTTTGCATCAGTGTGGAGGTTAGGTTCTGTCCTTTAATTTCTGAGTTCTTACTTTGCTGCTGATCCATTGTGGTGGTCAGAGTGCAGAACAGGTTGAAGTATTTCCTGTAGAGCTGGTCTTGTTGTGGCAAGTTTCCTCAATGTTTGTATATCCGTAAATGATTTGATTTCTCCGTCAACTTTGAAG
Organism: Nycticebus coucang; assembly: GCF_027406575.1. NCBI lineage: Eukaryota > Metazoa > Chordata > Mammalia > Primates > Lorisidae > Nycticebus > Nycticebus coucang. Next base: position 158,088,619 of record NC_069781.1, read on the forward strand.
CTTAGCTTAGCAGGGTACAGAATTCTGGGCTGGAAATTGTTCTGTTTAAGTAGATCAAAGGTAGATGACCATTGTCTTCTTGCTTGGAAAGTTTCATTAGAGAAGTCTGCGGTCACTCTGATGGATTTGCCCCTGTAGGTCAACTGGCGCTTACTCCTGGCAGCTTGCAGAATCTTTTCTTTTGTCTTGACTTTGGACAGATTCATCACAATGTGTCTTGGAGAAGCTCGGTTAGAGTTGAGGCGACCTGGGGTCCGATATCCCTCTGAAAGCAGTGTGTCAGAATCTTTGGTGATGTTTGGGAAATTTTCTTTTATAATATTCTCTAGTATGGCTTCCATTCTTCTGGGGCATTCTTCTTCCCCTTCTGGAATTCCTATAACTCGTATGTTGGAACACTTCATAAAGTCCCATAATTCTGACAGTGAACATTCTGCTTTCTCTCTCTTCTTTTCTGCCTCTTTTACTATCTGAGTTATCTTAAGAACTTTGTCTTCTACCTCTGAAATTCTTTCTTCTGCATGGTCTAACCTGTTGCTGATACTTTCCATTGCATCTTTAAGTTCCCTAATTGACTGTTTCAGTTCCTTCAGCTCTGCTATATCCTTTTTATATTCTTCATATCGTTCATCTCTTATTTGATTCTGTTTTTGGATTTCCTTTGGTTATTTTCCACTTTATTAGCAGTTTCCTTCATTGTTTCCATCATTTCTTTCATTGTTTTCATCATGTGTATTCTAAATTTCCTTTCTGTCATTCCTAACATTTCTTTACAGGTGGAATCCTGTGAAGTAGCTACCTCATGGTCCCTTGGTGGGGTTGTTCTGGACTGGTTCTTCATGTTGCCTGGAGTTTTCTGCTGATTCTTCCTCATGAGTGATTTCTTTTATCTGTTTCCTTGCCATAATTTTCCTTTCACTTCCTCTTGCTCTTTAAGTTCTCGTGCCTGTGCACTAAGGGTTAGATGAGTCCTTTTGGTATAGGACCAGAAGGGTCAGAAGGTTGAAGGGCAAGAAAGGGATGAAAGAAATGTGGACTGAGTGAAAAGAAAAATGATAGAGAAAGGAGAGGTGGTGGGTAAAAGGAATATTGACAAAAAGAAGAGAGGCACAGAAAGAGGGAGACAGAGCAATACAGGTGTACAGTAGGGTACTTTGACACAACCTTAAAAGAAGACCACCTTCTGGTTTTGCCCAGTTGGGTGGTTTCCTTGAGGTCAGCAGCTCTTTGCTAGCCTGATTAGGCACAGTACTCCACCTCCACCTAATAGAGAGGAAAGACAAAAATGCTGTAAATCAAACCAAAACAAGCAAACAGAAAACTTTACGGGGTAAAATTGGGTGAAAAACCAAATAATAGCAGTAGAAACACTAGCAAAAATGAAGTTCTAGTTATTAAAAAAGGCAGCAATGGGAAATTATAATTAAACTAGAAAAATTGAGAAAGATAAAGATCTGTATGGAAAAGGTTGAAATTAAAAAACAAAACAACATCAACAACATCAAATTAAACAAAAAAACAACCAAAGAAACAAACAAAAAAAAAGCGGAAAAAACAAAACACAACCAAAAACAAAGCAGCATGAATATGTTGTTGAATATTGTCTGGGCAACACGTGGTCTTCTGGGGTATGAGATGTTAATCACAGTTCTGATACGACTGGAGGCTGTTCATTTCTCAAACCCCAGTAGGTAGGCACCCTAAATCTCTCTTCAGCCCACTTAAAAGGAAATTTGACCTTCTAAACTTGCTGAGCAGAAGATTTCCCAGGAAAGTCCTTGTCGCTGGAATCACTGCTAAAGTGGCTATCCACTTACCCAGTGTGCCAAAACCGGTCTCCCTCTGCCCCTGAGGGTTAGGGCTGCAAGGTGGCTCTGACCCCTCCCTTAGGCTACTTGGTTGCTGGGTTACCAGCTCCCACCCGATTCTAGCTGTGCAACCCTGAGGGAGGAGCTTGCCGGGGCAGATCACTCACAATGGCTCCCTGTGGCCCACAGCCAAACACTATTAGCTCCGTCTAGCTCAGTGGCTCAGACTGGGGCCCTAGACAACAGCCAAAGTTCCCCACATTCCCGCTCAGGCTCTCCCCAAGGCTGTTCAACTGAGTGCCAAGTCCAAAGACACCAAAACCGTTCACAGGTAAGGCCTTTCTGGTTTGCAGTCTCGCTGCTACTGAACTTACAGTTGTGGGCGGGTTTAGATCAATTGAACACACGCGATCACTTGCCGCTTTTCCACTATTTTAGTCCTCCTCGTGGGGTCCAGAAGTCTCTCACTGACTCTCTGTATCCTCACAGGGGTGATGATAGGCAGATCCCACCAGCCAGAGATGCCTGGAGTCCTATCTCCACGGACTCACCGTGCCCAGATGCAAGGAAGTTGTTACTCGTCCGCCATCTTGCTCTCCCTGATCCACATTTAGAATTCTTGATTGCTAAAAATGATAATGATCATCTGAGCCTTTAGTAATCTTTTCTTTTTTTTTTTTTTTTTCCTTGCTGGTAGAGGGTCTTGCCTCAATGTTGATGGCTGCTGACTGCTCAAGGCAATGAAGACTGGTGTGGCTTAAGACTGGGGTAGCTGTTGCTATGTCTTAAATTTACTTGACTCTTCCTTTCATAAAAGATCTCTCTGCAGCAGGTGATGTTGTTTGATAGCATTTTATCCATAATAGAAATTCTTTTAAAATTGGTGTCAATCTTCCCAAACCCTGATGCTGCTTTATCAACTTAGTTTTTGTGAAACACGAGCATTTTGTTGTTATTTGAACAGTGTTCATGGATCTTTACGAAGAGTAAATGTCATCCTAAGAAACTATTTTCTTTTTCATTCATAAAAAGCAACTTCTCATGTATTAAAGTTTTGTGATGAAATTCAAGCAATTTAGTCATTCTATAGGCTTCACTTCTAATTTCAATCCTCTTGCTATTTCTGCTACACCTGTAGTTACTTTCTTCACTGAAGTCTTAAACCCCTCAAAGACATCAATGAGGGTTGCAATCAACTTCTTCTAAACACTTGTTAAAGTTGATATTTGGACCTCTTTCCATGAATCATAAATGTTCTTAATGGCATCTATAATGGTGAATCCTTTTTAAAAGGTTTTGAGTTGATTTGGCTTGAATCCATCAGAGGAATCACTATTTATGACACTTAGAGCCTTAACAAACACATTTCTTAAATACTAAGGCTTTAAATTCAAAATTACTCTTTGATCTATGAACTGAGAAATGGATGCTGTGTTAATAGGCATAAAAACAACATTGATAGTCTTTTACATCTCCATTAGAGTTCTTGGGTGTCTAGGTGTATTGTCAATGAGCACTGATATTTTGAAAGGAATCTTTTTATCTCAGCAGTAGGTCTCAACAGTAAGCTTAAAATATTTGGTAAATCATGCACAACAGATGCGCTGCTATCTAGGCTTTGTTGTTTTATTTCTAGAACATAGGCAGAGTAGAGTTAGCGTAATTCATAAAGGTCCACGAATTTTGGAAGACAAATGAGCACTGGAGCTTCCACTTAAAATCACCAGTTGAATTATCCCCCCACAAGAGAGTCAGTTTGATCATTGAAGCTTTAAGCCAGGTACTGACTTCTCCTCTGTGATTATAAAGTCCTAAATGGCGCGTTAATGTACACAGATATGATTAATATTAATATAAAACAAATAAAGTCCTAAACGGATCTTCTTCCAATATTAGGCTGTTTCATTTACATTGAAAATCTGTTGTTTGGTGTAGCCACCATCATCAATGACCTCAGCTAAATTTAGATAACATGCTGTAGCTTGTACATCAGAACTTGCTGCTTCACCTTGCACTTTTATGTTGTAGAGATGACTTCTTTCCTTAAACTTCATGAACCAACCTATGCAAGCTTCAAACTTTTCTTCTGCAGTTTTCTCACCTCTCTCAGCCTTCATAGAATTTAAGAGAGTTAGAGCTTTACTCTAGATTGGGCTTTGGCTTAAGAGAATGTTGTGGCTGGTTTGATCTTCTATTGAGACACAAATCATCCATTACTTTCCAGAACACAAAATTATGATAACCTATTGGGATTTATTAATCCGTTGAGAGACTGTTTGCAAAAAATACTGACAATCTTTCCTCTGTAGTCACCTTGATCTTGGAATTTGTTTATATAATATTCTGGCATGTCGAATAATAATTCCTTATCACCATCCTTGAGTATCTTCACTCCACGCTAAGAACTGGGCCAAAAATAAGGGCTTTCCTAGGTAAAGAATGATTATTTCTCAGTAAAGAGTTTGTGGGAAGACCCATTCCTTTACTGGAACCCTAATATGAAATTGGCTGTATGAGGAAGAAATGAAAATGACTATCATCAAAACTAAAGTAAATTGTGAAAAGTGTTCAAAGTTCTTGTCATTATTTTCCAGAAGTCTAAAGTCTATCAAAATTGAATTTGGGTTCTTGAGCATAACAACAATGAAGACACAAGCTACCAAAACCTGTGGGATACTGCAAAAGAAGTTTTGAGAGGAAAATTCGTCGCTTTAGATGCCTACATTCAAAAAACAGAAAGAGAACGCATCAACAATCTCACAAGCCATTTTATGGAATTGGAAAAAGAAGAACAATCTAAGCCTAAACTAAGTAGAAGAAAAGAAATATCCAAAATCAAATCGGAGATCAGTGAAATTGAAAACAAAAGAACCATTCAGAAAATTAATGAAACAAGGAGTTGGTTTTTTGAAAAAATAAATAAAATAGATAAAACATTGGCCAGACTAACGAGAAATAGAGAACTAAAATCTCTAGTAACCTCAATCAGAAATGATAAAGGGGAAATAACAACTGATCCCACAGAGATACAAGAGATCATCTCTGAATACTACCAGAAACTCTATGCCCAGAAATTTGACAATGTGAAGGAAATGGATCAACATTTGGAATCACACCCTCTCCCTAGACTCAGCGAGGAAGAAATAGAGCTCCTGAACAGACCAATTTCAAGCACTGAGATCAAACAAACAATAAAAAATCTTCCAACCAAAAAATGCCCTGGTCCAGATGGCTTCACACCAGAATTCTATCAAACCTTCAAGGAAGAGCTTATTCCTGTACTGCAGAAATTATTCCAAAAAATTGAGGAAGAAGGAATCCTCCCCAACACATTCTATGAAGCAAACATCACCTGATACCAAAACCAGGAAAAGACGCAAACAAAAAGGAGAATTTCAGACCAATCTCACTCATGAATATAGATGCAAAAATTCTCAACAAAATCCTAGCCAATAGATTACAGCTTATCATCAAAAAAGTCATTCATCATGATCAAGTAGGCTTCATCCCAGGGATACAAGGCTGGTTTAACATACGCAAGTCCATAAACGTTATCCACCATATTAACAGAGGCAAAAATAAAGATCACATGATCCTCTCAATAGATGCAGAAAAAGTATTCGATAAAATCCAGCATCCTTTTCTAATTAGAACACTGAAGAGTATAGGCATAGGTGGCACATTTCTAAAACTGATCGAAGCTATCTATGACAAACCCACAGCCAATATTTTACTGAATGGAATAAAACTGAAAGCTTTTCCTCTTAGAACTGGAACCAGACAAGGTTGTCCTCTGTCACCTTTACTATTCAACATAGTGCTGGAAGTTCTAGCCAATACAATTAGGCATTACAAGGAAATAAAGGGAATCCAAATGGGAGCGGAGGAGGTCAAACTCTCCCTCTTTGCTGACGACATGATCTTATACTTAGAGAACCCCAATGACTCAACCACAAGACTCCTAGAAGTCATCAAAAAATACAGTAACGTTTCAGGATATAAAATCAATGTCCACAAGTCAGTAGCCTTTGTATACACTAATAACAGTCAAGATGAGAAGCTAATTAAGGACACAACTCCCTTCACCACTGTTTCAAAGAAAATGAAATACCTAGAAATATACCTAACGAAGGAGGTGAAGGACCTCTCTAAAGAAAACTATGAAATCCTCAGAAAGGAAATAGCAGAGGATATTACCAAATGGAAGAACATACCATGCTCATGGATGGGAAGAATCAACATTGTTAAAATGTCTATACTTCCCAAAACAATCTACCTACTCAATGCCATTCCTATCGAAATACCAACATCGTACTTTCAAGATTTGGAGAAAATGATTCTGCATTTTGTATGGAACCAGAAAAAACCCCGTATAGCTAAGGCAGTTCTTAGTAATAAAATTAAAGCTGGGGGCATCAGCATACCAAATTTTAGTCTGTACTACAAAGCCATAGTGCTCAAGACAGCATGGTACTGGCACAAAAACAGAGACATAGACACTTGAAATCGAATTGAAAACCATGAAATGAAACTAGCATCTTACAACCACCTAATCTTCGATAAACAAAACAAGAACATACCTTTGGGGAAAGACTCCCTATTCAATAAATGGTGTTGGGAGAACTGGATGTCTACATGTAAAAGACTGAAACTGGACCCACACCTTTCCCCACTCACAAAAATTGATTCAAAATGGATAAAGGACTTAAATTTAAGGCATGAAACAATAAAAATCTTCAAAGAAAGCATAGGAAAAACACTGGAAGATATTGGCCTGGGGAAAGACTTCGTGAAGAAGACTGCCGTGGCAATTGCAACAACAACAAAAATAAACAAATGGGACTTCATTAAACTGAAAAGCTTCTGTACAGCTAAGGAGACAATAACCAAGGCAAAGAGACAACCTACACAATGGGAAAGGATATTTGCATATTTTCAATCAGACAAAAGCTTGATAACTAGGATCTATAGAGAACTCAAATTAATCCACATGAAAAAAGCCAACAATCCCATATATCAATGGGCAAGAGACATGAATAGAACCTTCTCTAAATATGACAGACGAATGGGTACAAACACATGAAAAAATGTTCATCATCTCTATATATTAGAGAAATGCAAATCAAAACAACCCTGAGATATCATCTAACCCCAGTAAGAATGGCCCACATCACAAAATCTCAAAACTGCAGATGCTGGCGTGGATGTGGAGAGAAGGGAACACTTTTATACTGCTGGTGGGACTGCAAACTAGTACAACCTTTCTGGAAGGAAGTATGGAGAAACCTCAAAGCACTCAAGCTAGACTTCCCATTTGATCCTGCAATCCCATTACTGGGCATCTACCCAGAAGGAAAGAAATCCTTTTATCATAAGGACACTTGTACTAGACTGTTTATTGCAGCTCAATTTACAATCGCCAAAATGTGGAAACAGCCTAAATGCCCACCAACCCAGGAATGGTTTAATAAGCTGTGGTATATGTATACCATGGAATACTATGCAGCCATTACAAAAAATGGAGACTTTACATCGTTCATATTAACCTAGATGGACGTGGAAGACATTATTCTTAGTAAAGCATCACAAGAATGGAGAAGCATGAATCCTATGTACTCAATTTTGATACGAGGACAATTAATGACAATTAAGGTTATGGGGTGGGAAGTAGAAAGAGGGAAGGAGGGAGGTGGGTGGGGCCTTGGTGTGTGTCACACTTTATGGGGGCAAGACATGATTGCAAGAGGGACTTTACCTAGCAATTGCAATCAGTGTAACCTGGCTTATTGTACCCTCAATGAATCCCCAACAATAAAAAAGGAAAAAAATTGAATTTGGGCTTTTCTGTCACTATAAAGATATTTTTAAGCATTACTTTTTCCATTATGTTCTTTATATTGATCATAGTTCCACGTTATATCTATGGTCATGAAATCTATTCTTCTTTCAAAGCAGCCGGAAATGATTTCCAGTGCTGCTTTGCCAAAAGAATAAATTCTTTTGTGTTTGCTTAAATGATGTTTTGTTTTTTCATTGATGTCTGAAATGAATGCCATATAATTTGCCGATCTAAATGTCCAAAATGTGCTTCAGAAATGTCAAATTGTAACAAAAATTTAAAACACTAATTTAGAGGTAAGAATGTTTCTTATTTATTTATTTATTCTTTGTTTTTTTTTCTGTTCTTCCTTCAGTGATTCTTTTTTCTTTGCCTCCCAAGTAGCTGGGATTACAGGCGCCCGCCACAACACCCAGCTTTTATTTTATTTATTTATTTATTTTTTGTAGAGACAGGATTTCACTGTGGTACACTCCTGCCCATACTGGTCTCAAACCTCCAAGCTCAGGAAATCCACCTGCCTTGGTCTCCGACAGCCCTGGGACTACAGGAGTGAGCCACCACGCCTGGCCAAGAATGTTTCTGTGAAATCTTTGAGACCAGGCATTATCAACTGAATCAAGATATCAGCTTGATACCAAGGCGTTATCAGTCTGAATCAGCATAGTGGAAACACACCTTCTGAAGGAGTCATCACAGAACAGGGATTTCTACATTTTGGAGGTCAAATTCCATGGTTTACCCCAAACAGAATAAACCTATACGTTGACATAAAAAATCCTTAGAAATCTAAATGACAAAGTGTTCCATGGAAATAATTCTGGAATGGGATCAAGAGTCCTGGATTCTCCGCCAAGCTCTGCCACTAAGCAGCTATAGGAGTTTTTGTAAATCATTTCCCATTTCTGCATGTTAGGGTTCAAATTGTGAAAGAAGGGGTCAGCTGTAAAAAGTTCCTTACACATCTTCTCTTTTATAATCAGTGGGCCTTCATTTATTTGTGGGCATAGCAGTGATTGCTAGAAGAATGACATTCTCCAGGAGATATAATCAAGCCCCAGATTCTTAGAAATTCTTACATAAGCTCATACTCTCCAGGAACCCAAAAGGTCACTATTTAGTTCAAAAATAATGTAAACTGAACCTCTCCAGATTCTAAATGATCTGTATCATGTGTATATACATGTATTTGCCAATGAATCTCCTGAAATGCCCTCTTTCTTACAGATTAGTCTTGAATCTAAGGCATTCACATAAAATGCCACCATAGGGATCTGTCAGCAGGCAGCTGTTTAAGTCACACATATTGAAATTTTTCCAGGAGGAGCATATTTTATATGAACTGAAAAAGTCATAGTAAAGAAGTAAAAAATGTGGAGTGCTTTCTCTTGGACTTTTCTATGAGTAACTTTGAAATGACCAGTAAGCAGTGAATGCTGTTGTCTGCATGATTTGACTGATCAATGTGTCTGAATCTAATTCTAAAACAACGCTTAACAAATCAGTGGGCATGACTTTTGCTCAGGATGGTGAGGCAATGTATTTTATTTCCGAGTGATTATACACTTCTCTTTTCTTGATACCAGTTACTCTTTGCCTCATTCAGATACTAATATGTGACCCAAAACTTTGAAGTTTCCCCCTAACTTATCTTTTCCCTGAATTCATCCATCAAAGCACTATTTTAAGCATATTGCTCCATGGCTATAAACCATTCAGTGTCACTACATGATTTGTAAGTAATGGCTAAAATCTATAGAATTTTAAGAATTTAAGGCCTTCTATTCTCTGTCCCTGTCCACACTTAGAGCTTCGTCTTCCACTGTAACCTCTGGCAATCTGTATTTTTATTCACAAAGTCCAGTAGATCCCTCTGCAATTTTCATTATCATGTATTTGTTCACTCATTTTTTTTTTCCTTAGTGCATTCTGTCTCCTCTCCATCAGTAAAATTCCATTCGCCCTCAGACACCCAGTATAAATGCCAGCTTCTCTCATGAAGGTCAGTCTGTTGTCCTTCATCTCTGCCTTTTGACATATAGAATTGTGTTCAGCATTGCCTTATCACATTGTGTTTATTTCCACAGTCTGTGTACATGTCTTCCTCCAAAGATTACAGTTTTCCCTGAGGGAAAATTCTATTCCATATTCTGTTCATCTTTTGGTTCTCAACAATACTCAGCAGACTGACTTGTTAAAAAAAAAAAAAGAAAAGAAAAGGAATTTTTAGAACATCAATAAATTAATTTAATCAATTGTTATATCATTTTGATCACTCACAACCATTTAAAATTAGTCTTTTGCTTCATATCTGTCTATTCATTAAAATTCCAATTTACTCTACATTTACTTTTCCTTTTAAGTACAATATGAAAATTATGACATCAAGTAACAAATTTGATCTAAAATAGACTATATTTGAGGGTGATGTTTGGTTAGAATTTCTGTAGATATTCTCATGTTATTAAATATATAGAATTAAAAGCAAAATACCTTAACTCAGGGCATCAAAATGATGTTTTGGCACTTATTACATTGTTTCACCATTATTATTAAGGAGAGGTTTCAAAAATACTATTTTGTCCTGTAAAACATAAAACATACCATATACTTTCTTCCCAACAGTCCTTGACTGAGTGATTACAAGTGTTGCACAGTAAGACCTTAGACCCTGTATTTATTGTAGAAAATCAACGTGTGAGTGGAGCATACATGTGAAAGAGCCAAAGGCAGTCAAACAACTGAAATGGGGAAGAAAAATGGTTAAAAGGAGCATCTCATCTGGCAGATAGGCAGAAGGTAATGTATAAATGACTATCAATCCAATTAGAGATTTCTTTTTAGGCAAAAAAGTGTGGCAGAGTAGAAAGTTATGAACGATATTAACGTACTGTGACAAAAATTCCCAGGGCAACCAGTACCTTTCCATTTTCAAAAATATAGATGAGAAAAGCCATGAATAATGGATTTCATATAACATCTTTGCTATCCATCATTTAAAATATTTGTGCTTATTGAAAAGTGATCATATTCTTTTTTCGTTATAGTTTTGTGATGTGGATAAGATGATCTTCTTGTGATATTAGTGCAGGGACGTGATACTGGACACATGTTTCAAAACCTACAACAGATTATCAGCACATAGATGGAACCACAAACATCTGGAAAAAATTCATTGAAAATATTTTTAAAAACCTGTTCAATATTGTATGTTGTTTATTTTAGAAAGGATGACATAAAAATAAAAAGAACAAGTGGGTGCTAAATTGTGTCTTGGTTAATTTTCCAGTTGAGTATCATGGCTTATTCTGCATTTCACATCTGAGCAGAATCTTAGAAAAAGGCCCTTTCACCCCCCCACCTACTTCCAAACTCTAAGCAAAATAGAGTTAAAATGCAAATTGTCTGAAAATATTACACTCTCCAGACAAAATTCATGTATTTAAACTTACATCTCTGTAGGAAAACATCTTAAAACCAGATATCAATTTTGGAAGCTGTCTTAGAAGTTATCAAGATAATTCATTTTTTATGCAGACAGATGCTAATGCATATTGGAGATTAACTTAAGGTATCATCACATTGTCTTTTAACACAAATGTTACATTTGCTTTACATTATTTACCAAGTTCCCACTATGTTCTACATACTGTGCATGTATAGTGTATATTTTAATATTATGTGTATATATTATAGCAATATGTATATCAGGGACCATTTCTTTGTGAACTTACTAGAATGAAACCAAAAAATCAAATTTATTTATATATATACATTCTATAATGCATGCTCTATAAAATCTATCATATATAATATGATAGATACAATATCTGTATAATATATCTATTGAAATTATAACATATAATGCTACATATTATATTATAGATATAGTATACAATATAATATATAATAGAAATATACATATATATTTATGAATGTGTTTATATATACATAAAAAAGTAAAACTAACAGATTTAAGCCATTACATATAAATACCATTTCAGCGTCAGTGACAGAATCCTAATTCTGAGAATTGTGAGTGTTTATAAATGGAGAGCTGATTGTTTAAGTGGGCTGGTTATTCAATGTAGTATTTTCTCAGTGGTTGCTTTTGTTACATGAAGCATACTTTATATTACACAGTCACAATTCCATGCATACATACTCAGATTTAATGATGCTGTATATGAACATGATTATATAAATTTGATTCATAGCTGTTATCTGAAGAAGCCAGAACAAGCCTCAGTCTCCACCGACTCCCTCTGAGTCTTTATTATTTCCAACCCCTATGTCCATTTGAACACATATTTTGCTCCCTTATGAGTAAGAACATGTGACATTTGACATTCTGTCTGTCTGACTTGTTTCACTTAAGATAATGGCCTTCAGTTCCATCCATGTTGTTGACAAAGAATGATTCCTTCTTTTTATGGCTAAATAGTATTCCATCATGTACATATGTCACATTGTCTTTATCTATGGATGAGCACTTAGTTATTCTTCTTTGTTATTGTGAACAGTGCTGTAATAAACATATACATGCAGGTATTATTTTGATAAATTTATTTATTATCCTTTGGGTACATACCCAGTAGTCAGATTGTTGGATTAAATGGGAGTTCTATTTTTAATTCTTTGAGAAATCTCCTTGCTTATTTCCATAGAGGTTGTACTAATTTACAGTCTCACCAACAGTGTATAAGAGCTCCCTTTTCTCTGTGTCCTCTCCAATATCTACTATTTTTGAATCTTTAACAGCTATGTATCAAAGTAGCCATTCTGAATGCAGTAAGATGATAGCTCACTGTGGTTTTAATTTGAATTTTACCTATTTTGAAGGATGGTTGAAACTCAGGTTTAAAAGGAATTAAAATGATACATAATAATTTTAACAAAATATACCTACTATATACACAATAATGATAGTGACAAAAATATTATTTTTTCTTTAAAAATAAAAAATAATTATTATGGGATACATTACAGTTGTATATCTTTATAGAGTATATATGATGTTTTGATAGCATCATATAATGTGAATTAATCAAATTAGGCTAATTGGTTATCCATCATCTCAGGCATTTAACATTTCTTAGAGTTAGGAGCATTCTAATTCAACTCCTTTAGTTATTTTAAAGTATAGCTTAATTTATTTTTGATTATAGTTATTGTTGTGCTACCAACTATTATTCATTTTAACTACCTAGCTGTATTTTTCCACCCATTAAGCATTCCCACTTTATCCCCCGACTCCTTGCTTATCATTCATAGCCTCTGGCCACCATCATTCTACTCTCTGTCTCCATGGGATTGATTGTTTTTAATATTTAGCTTCCACATATGGGTTGAAACATGAGAGATTTGTCTTTCTGTGCTTGGCTTATTTACTTAACATAATGTTCTCCAGATCCATCCATGTTGCTGCAATGGCAGGATTTCATTTTTTATGCCTGTATAATATTCCCTTGTACCACAATTTCTTTATCCATTCATTCATTAATGGACACTAAGATTGATTCCACATCTTAGCTATTGTGAATAGTGCTGTAATAAACATGGTTAGTGTAGATATCTTTTTGATACACTGAATTTATACCTATAATTTTTGAGTGCCTCAAAGAAAGTCATGTCCTGAGCTAAACCATTTCCGTAATTTATCTCATTTATTCTTCATATGTCATGTGGGTAGATAATTATTCTCATTTCAGAATTATTAATATTGAAACTTAGAGAGGTTGAGTAATTTTACACATTATGCTAATGTAAGCTATTGGCAGGGTAGAAATTTCTGTTGCCCAAAGCCCCATTTTGATAATGTTTGTGACTTATCCAATAGTTCAGATGCTAGCATGTCATGCCCAGGGGACCTAATTGAGCATAATGAAAAAAATGCATAATGAAAATTTTGTCATAAACTAAATTATTATTAATACTAGTTTTAGTTGAATCCTGAAAGCCTGCCTAAAATTATTCAGAACAAGGGAGGGAGTTTTTCTGAATAATTTTAGGCATTTTAGGCATGAAGTTTGGCTTAGCTTCTTCCCTTTGGTGCAAGGCCTTTGGTTTTGATTTCCTAAAGTAGAAATAAATACTCAGCCAAATATCTGAGCTAGAATTTGGACACTTTATCTAAATTAACCAAGAAAGAGTGTTTATTTTTAACTTATAAACTTTAAGTATAATATATATGCAAAAATACACATATTGTAAACATACAGTTCACCAGTTGCACAAACTGAACATACCTATGTATGTAGTCCATTTAGTCCCAAGATTTTGAGTGGGGAGAGGGGAGAGGGTTGGGGAGTCATAGTGTGTGGCACACATCTTTGGGGTGAGACACAATTATAAGAGGGACTTTATCTAACAAACACAATCAGTGTAACCTGGTTCTTTGTACCCTCAATGAATCCCAAACAAACAAGAAAAAATCAAAACCCAGAATATTACCAGCATTCCTTCTCCACCTCTTCCTCCACGCATGGTCCCTTACAATCATTAATTTTTACCCTTCCCCCAAGAATAACCACTATCTTAATGTCCTGATTTCTACCAGTATAGATTAGAATTGCTTGTTTTGTTTTGTTTTATTCTGTTTTGTTTTTGATCAGGATCTTACTCCATCTCCTGGGCTAGAGGGCAGTGGTATCATCATAGCTCACTGCAACCCAAATTCCTGGGCTCAAGTAATCCTCCTGCTGCGGCCTCTCAAGTACCTGGGACTACAGGGGCTACAACCACAACACTCAACTAATTTTTCTATTTTTTGTAAAGACAGGGTCTTGCTCTTGTTCAGGCTGATCTAAAACTCCTGGCCTCAATCAATTCTCCCATCTTGGCTTCCCAAAGTGCTAGGATTACAGGCATGAACCACTGTGCCTGGCCAAAATTGCCTGTTTTTGTATTTTATATAAGTAGTATCATAATCCTTATGTTTTTAAAAGTGGTTGTTCATGTTTTATTTATTGATGCAAATATACTGGAGTTTATTTAGTAGTCCTTCTGTCTATAGAACATTAACAAAACCAGATTTCCAGCTTTTGCATAGTGTTCCTATGAACATTTTAGTACATGTAGTTTGAACATATTTGCACATTTTTGTTTAGTTTATATCTAGGAATGGAGTTACTGGGTCATAAGATATGTATATATTCAACATAGTAGTTACTGCCAAATAATTTTCCAGATTTATTTTGCCACTAGTAGTATATGGAAGGTCTGGTGGATATTAAATAGTATTTAATTATGATTTTAATTTCCATTTCCTTATGATAAAATGATGCTGAGCACTTTTTAATGGATTTATTGGTAATTCTTTTGTGAAGTATGTATTAAAAATTTTACCCACTTTTCTGTTGTGTTGTGTATCTTTGGGTTTATGCATTTTGGCTGCAAGTCTTTTGTTGGAAATATATATATGTATATATATTACATATACACACGCATGCACGTATATATTACAAAGGAACTTCTACTTTGAGGAATGAGAACAAAGGTTTTATATAGAGAGTGGTAGTTTAAATTTATATGTATTTTCTAAGATTATTTGTGTGTACAGAGAGAACGAGAGAAAGTGAGCAAGACAAAGACTAAAGTTTCCCAGTATTATATAACAAATGGTTGAGTTTCTATGTCTATTATTCTTTTTATCCACTTCACCACGTGGGTTCCTAATATAGTGTTCTCCAGGAGATATAGGGACAAAACATTGCTGAATTCCTAGTGATTTGCAAAATAAGATAGGGTTTGTTTTTTTTAATTGAGATTAAGACACTTCACATTTCTTCTAGATTAAAAATAAGAAAAGACTACTTGGAAATTACTTTTCAGGAGAACCCTAAGCAATCTAGTTGGAAAATTCAGATAGTAATAAAATTTTGGACTTACATAGGGCTAAGGCTGAATTTATTCCAAGCATTTTCTACTCTTAAGCAAAACCAAGAATTAAATGAGAACAACTTTTACAAGTCTGGGTTGGGTTTCAATGCTCAAATGTCAAACAATATTAAATTTCAATTTCTGAGGGCTAGACACAGCATGATGCCGCTTGCTCTTTTCGTGGCAAGACTTGCAATATTCTTTAGAAAGTTTATTATGGTGTGTGTCCCAATTGCTGTCAAATGTGCTGCTATGAATTTTGCTAAATGTAGGTTTGAATTAAAAATCTTCAGGCATTTATAAGAAAGTAATTTAGATGTAGCTGAGGGGACTCCGGGAAAGATAAATGACTTCACGTTCTTCCCATTAAGAACTGACCAGAAACAAGCTCAATGTCTGTATTCTGTTTAGAGTAACCAAAGAAGAACGATCATTTAATTAGTTTAAAATGAAGTTATAAGTGACAAGGCCTGTGCTCCAGCTAGTGATTAAAATGTTATTATATATTTCAAAATAAAAATACTCTTGGGCCCCCCAATTCCCTAGGAGGAAAAGCATTTTTCCTCAATATAAAAGTCCTCTTAAGAATCTGTTTGACGCAGTACCTTTAATCATAGTCACAAACATTCCCTTTCTTAAGTAAACTTGCTGATATCATGAATTGTGCTAGAAAGCAGAAAGGCTATGCTTTCCGTTTTCAGTAGCTGACTCATTTCCACATCTTTAGCAAAAGGAGGGTATTGGTGAAAAGGAAAGACTAGAAATGTGCTATTTTTCTTCTTGGTGAAATGGGAATCATGAGGTTTGAGGCACATAGGGTAGTACCCTGCTTTCCCGAAAATAAGACATCCTCCGAAAATAAGACCTAGTTACAGGAAAGATAAGACATCCCCTGAAAATAAGACCTAGAGCATCTTTGGGAGCACACCTTAAAATAAGACACTGTCTTATTTTCAGGGAAACAGGGTAGTAGATGCTGTTAAACCTGCAAGCCTTTCTTTCTCTCTTTTCATCACGCTGGCTTTCTTTGGGTCATCTTATTTCCTTTTCATCTTTGGAATAAAAATCAGACCCTACCTACATTCAGATCAGACAATATTCAGAATCCTGTCTCAATCCCCAATTGGGTAAAGAAGTTTTCATAATTGGTGTTCATTTGAAAGAATAGTTCTCAAGTACTGAAACACATGTTTGCAACACAGACTACAGAATTTCACAGGTGTTTATATTCCCCAAATCAGAAACTTTGAAATAACAGCAGATCACTTGAACATTGATACTTATTTCAAAGCCAACGGTAAAGGTATATGTATAAATAGGATGTTCTATATACCATATTTCTGTGCCCACTTAATGTGTCAGCTCTTAGAAGCTAATTGGTCAATACCAGGAGCTTTTCCACACATCAATGGTTTTAATACAAATTGCTTTTGGTGAGGGATCAAGAGAGACTGAATTTATTAAGGCAAGACAGAAGAAAGAATAGAAAAAATGTAGAATATAGTCCAGAAAGCAAAGTAGGTGGAACCCAATTTACAAATGAGTAATTGAAATTCAAAGAGAATAACCTTGTTTGAAATTACACAGTTTAAGAAAATGTATTAACATTGTGAAAGTAGTTCTGATTTTAAATTCTTATTATCAGCCTTTCCCCACGTCTCCTTAATTATATCACTAAGATGTTGAGTTCCAGTAGATTTACCTGTTGTGAAAAAACAACAGAAATTAAATTAAATTAGAATGAATTTGACAGTTTCATATGGCTGATGATGCCTTGTCTAAAATAAAAATATCTTATATTTGAATAGGACTGTGCAGTACACACTAGTTTCCAGATACACCCTCTCATTAAACTCGTCTCACTTTTCTTGTAGAAAGATGAGAGTACATTACTGAACTATCAGGCAGATCAAGAATTGATTAGATCTTGACCCCTTGATTGTAATTTTGGAGTCTGAAAGTACAAGAATGGATGTTTGAAAGGGAAAATTTAGAAGAAAGTGCTTTCTATCTTATGCATCAATATAAGAGGAGAAAAGAAAATTTCTTAAATACCCAATGATGTTTTTTCTTTCTTAAACAATAAGGCATATTGGGATTTTTTCAATATAGAAAATAAAATGAAAGATACAGTATTTTTATCCAATTAATTTTTTGCCTTTGAAGTCTCTCTCTCATTTTATATACACAACATCTGAGTATGTATGTGTGTGTATACATACACATGCATATATGTATACAGAAAGTAACAGAATAAAAATTAAAAATGCCCCAAGTTTCTTAAATTGCCTCTACAAATTAAATTCATTTATCTGATGAAGGGACTAAGTCAGGTTGGGTGGAACTTTACCTCATTCTTTTTAAAGTGTTCATGGTTCTTTTATGTCATTTTGTTATTTTGAAGCCTTTATTCTATAATAATACCACTGGCACCAAATTCCATCTGTCCCTAACTCGGGGACAAAGGCAGCTGGCTAGTGAGTTTTGCTTAAGATTCCAGGACAGTGAATGTTACCAATGTTCTACTAGTTTTTTAATTTTAGGGTGACTAATAATTTATCATCTAAATAAGGGTATTTTTTAAAAGAAAAAGGGGTACAATCTCAGTCCATTTTGTGCTTCTATAACACAAATCCTGAGATAGGTAATTTATAATGAACAGATGCTGATTTTTTACCCGAGGCTGGGAAGTCCAAGATCAAGTGGCTTGCATTTGATGGGGGCTTTCTTGCTGTTTCATCCCATGGTGAAAGGCAGGAAAGTATGAGGGCAAAAGAGGGAAGGGGGCCAAGTTTATAGAGATACCACCCCATGATGAGCAACCCACTCCCTTGATAATGTTAGTGATCTATTCATGAAAGCAGAGCTCTCATGACTTAATCATCTCTTAATGTGGCACTGGGGATTAAATTTCCAACACGTTAACTTTAGGGGACACATTCAAACAATAGCAGGTTCTATTTATAATTACACCTGGACCACAGGCATAAATGGGACAGAATAGGGCAAACTGAGATATTTGATGGCTCTCAACTAAGAATACGACATACCTTTGTTTTTTTCCTCTTGTGCCGGATACAGCTCTGCCCCACCCCCAACCCCATTGCCTACAATTCTATGATGGATGTTCTAGAACCATACATCTGATAGCCCTCTTCCCAGATCAACACTTTGAAATAAAAGTCTTCTGGGAATTTCTTGAAAATATAATTCTTTTAAGATTTTATGTCTTAGAGCATTGTTTCTATCTGTTTTCTCTGCCTAGAATATTTTTTTCTCTCCCTATCGATTGTTAATTACTACTAATTTTTCAATTCAACTATTATTCCCTTTGTGAAAATTCCCTACTTCCCGTTGCTTCTTACTAGCTATGGGGAAAAATTTTAATCTAGAATTCATTATCGTTATGAGTAAAACAGGAGTAATTCCAAGAGATCATCTAGTGGATGAAATGACAAAATATTATGTCACAAAATATCATGGCAAAATATTAATATGCCTAGCAAATTGTAGAAATCAAAACAAAACAAGCAAAAATAAACAAGGCCCAGCATTCAAGTTTCGAGAAACTGTCAAAAATATTTTATTCATAAATTCCTTCAGCTGGAACACAAGACAGTTAATTGTTCATCTTAAAAACCAAAGAATGTACTTAAGAATGTTATAAATGAGAAAACAATAGATTCAAACAGAAAAACTTAATAAGCTTATCATTGATTTTATTAACTAATGATTTATGCACTACTGATTGATTTTATCATTTGCTGCAGCTAAGAAAATAAACCTTAAAACCAACAGATATGAGAGTTCTTAATAGCTATTTCAGAACTTCCAATCTAGAAAAGGGTAGTAGTTATATTCTTTCCCCATGGGGCTCAGGAATGAGAAAGGACTGCTTATGACGAACAATGCATCAGATTTTAAAATATTTTTAAGAATTTCAGAGGCAAGGAAGAAATTTCCTGACTGAAAGCCAGTTTCCATTATAAGAGGGTGTGTCATCTTTCTGAGTTAATATTTCCATTTTTAAAAAAGGAGTGATTGCCACCTTACCGCCACAGCATATCAAATCTTCACTTAAAAGTTTGTTGGATCTAAAGCAATTCATCTTAACAAAACCTTAACTATTGAACTTGAGCGGTAGAAACACTCTGCTCCTCCTGTCTTTTCAACCCTTCTAAGACCCACTATGCTGCATTGTCATGTCTGCCTTCTACATTTATGTAAACTAAACATCTTTCAGGACAGGAAATATGCTTTCTTTTTTCTATTCTTAGCTCCAAGTGTACGCATACTCACTCAATGTTTGAATGAATGGATAAGTGGTTTTCTCTTGAACTTTCCTATGAATGCAGGCCACATTGGAGAGAACTCAGTCAATTCCTCCTTTATTTACCTTTTCATAAGATTTAGAATGGTGAGGCTAAATACACAGTAATGTATAAATTTTATCTAATTACAGATAAGTATAGTGTAAGAGCTCTGTCTCTCTAAATCCTCTTTTTATACAGAGCTGTCTTTTGAAGATTTAAAGATGCAATAGATAAATGGAACTATTTTATAAACTTAACAGGAAGAAATTTTCATTAATAGCCACAATATGCCCACAATCTACATTTGACTTATTCTCTTTGTAATGGTCAAGAACTCCTCGCCATTTCTTTTAAAATCTTTGTTAGAAAATTCTGAGTGTTATTATAAGATCATGTCATTTGAAAGAAACTCCTGTATAATAAGGTTAATAAAAAAGCCATTTAGATTACTTCTGAGAAGTGAAAGTTATTTTAAAATATCCAAATTAAGTACTCTTTTAGGAAAACCCAGCCTAGCAGGAGAGTTGCTTCTGTGAGATAATTTTTAGACAACACCCTGGGATTGAAGGTGCCACATAATAGCTGTTTGCAGCTCTGGTTATCTATATCTTGGTATAGGAAACATAGGTTAGTATGTTGAGCTTTTACACAAATTCAATGGGAGCCATCCATTGTGAGAAGTGAAATAAAAATGATGAAAAAGACTGCTGCTTTCATCCTGGGTGGGTGTGCTATCCACAGGTAACAGTAGTGTTTGACAAAAGAATGTGCTCTCTATCCTGGTTGCCTCAGAGTGGAAGTAATTCTATGACTTGAAGGCAAATCTCTGGGGGACTTTTTTTTTTAATTGTTACCACGGTATTCTGAAAAGGTTTCTAGATGGCTAAATTTTAAATTCTGCTATCATAGCAAGACAGTGAAATGGAACAGAAAAAGTACATATTTTGATGCCATATACTTAACGCTGGCCATACTTAGTCGAATACTTAAGCTATCTTCAGGTTTCTGATCCATAAAATGGTGATAATAATAACCCCTACTTTAAGAAGTGCAGTGACGGTTTAATGAAGTGATTCTATGGGTTAATCACTATATGTTAGCTATTACTATCATTCATTATTAGTATCATTTAGTCATTTATTATTTGAACTGAGGTCACGGTCCAGGCTATGCATTGGGTAAAGTAGGGGGAGGTGCCAAAAAAGTAATTCACTTATATTCAAGGATCGGACAAAAATGCAAGGAGATAATGAACTTAAAGAACAATTTTATTGGCAAATGAATCTGTTTGTCTTATAGGGGGATTCATGATTTGGATGAAATTATTTTCATCTTAGGTTGAGCAGTATGTAGGGGGATAGAATTTCTGGTTTGGGAAACATTCTCCTAAAGATGGGTTTGGAAAAATGAATCTGAGAGACTTGATGTAAGAAAGCACTCCATCCCTGAGGGAACAAGGGGGAGACATGAAAACATTTGGTGTATATGGGGAATTGACAAGGATTTAAATTTGGATAGTATATCAATTTGCCTGGGCTGTCATAACAAAATAACACAGACCGAGTAGCATAAACAACAGGAATTTATTTTCTTATAGTTCTGGAGGCTGCAAGTTCAAGATCAAAGTGCTGTCAGGGTTGGGGTTTTCTGCGATCTTTTTTCTCAGCTTTCTTCCCTTTTTCTTCCTGTTCACACAGTCAGCATCCACTTGCTGCAGCTATGAAAGGAGCAAGGTTTCTTTTTCCTCTTCTTACGAGTACGTAAGTCATAGTGGATAAGGGTCCCATCCTAACAGACTCAACTTAATCACTTATTTAAAGGATTTGTGTTTACATTCTGAGCTACTGAAGATTGAGATTTCAACATGTGAATTTGGGGAGTCAGCCTGTAACAAAAGGAGAGGCTGGAAATGTAATTTGGTGAATGCCTGTCTTCAGCTTTGAACGATAGCGTAGGTCCTTGAAATTTATTTCACAGACACCTGGAAGACACTGAGTGTTTTTGACAGAGAAAAGATGAAAGAAGTGCTTTAAAAAGATTAATTTTATTTACTATAGAAATTGGATTAGGGAAAAGGAAAACAGAAGGCTGATGCTCCAAATAAAAAGCTCTTCTTGCTAACCAGACTGCTGTACTTTAGATTTGATAGGAATTATGGTATAAAGAACTCATAGGCTGTCAAGTAGGCAAAAATTATGGAAATAAAAATGATCAGGTTTGAAGATAGACTGACTCCTGCATTCAAAGACAGCATATGATTTTTAACTTGAATCACTGGAAAATTTCTGTGGTTGGAGGAGAAATCGGGGAGAGTTTCTGAAATTTTAAGAAAAGATGACTGTCTCAGTTTTTGCACCACCTTGTGGGTACTATCCATCTGTCATCTGAAATATGGGTCTGGGCTTTAGAAAGTGGACTTAGAGACATACGTGTATATTGGGGAACTGGAGTTGATTGGCAAATTGACTTATTTATGCATACCTCCTATCTGAACTTTAATCTCAAAATACACAGAAATCCCCTTGAATGTGATAAGCCTCTTGGAAAACAACTGACAAATGGTGCAATTTGAACAGAGTTCAATTTCCTGGTTTTAAGCAAAATGTCTGTGGGAAACTTACTCTTCATATAAAAGGAAACTGTTCAGAAGAATATTCAAAGGGGATCTAATACTGGAATTCTATGTACACATACTTCTTGTGATGGCTACATTAATTTCTTAAAAGATTGAAAACTCCATCTTTTGATTTATTCCTTTTAGAGGAAGTTTTGAATGGTTTAAGAAGGACGTTTGTCACTGTTTCCTAGTTGATTGTTACTCACTAATAGAATAAAAATAGTGGCACATGCATTCTCTATTAACCCCTCACAAACACACAATTTTAGTGGGACAAAATAGTAAATGAGTTTCTTGTATTTTCTATACATTGAACAAGCATCAAAACTTGTTGTTAGGAAACTTGGAATCTTGTCTTAATTATGGCCCAGTTCACTGTGAGAACTTAAGCAAACCACTTAAATTGTTTCTTTTGGTTTCCTTGTAATTTCAAATGTGGTGCCATAGGGAGATGTTTTTAATCGACTTCATCAGCATAGAATGAACCTTATATAATATGGCATATTTCTAAAGATATTCAGCCAATCCCAGAATGAAACTAGAGGGTCTACGTTTGAGCTATGTGACCTTAGGAGAAACTGTGAAAGTGATGACTGGCACAGTAATTGAAACACGTGGAGCACTTTATAAATATGTACCATATAGGCAAATGAAATTCAACAGAAAACTCAGGAAGAAGAAATTGTCAAAGAAGGCCTTTCAAAAGTAGCTAAAGCTTTGGAAGTCCAGTTGGCTTCTCTAAGCGGCTGCATCTTCTGCAAACTGGGCAGACGAGGCTCAAAGCAGTGAATTGCATCATCCTAATTAAAAAAAAATTATTCAAAATTGTTCCAGATTAGCTCAGTCTGGACATGGTTGGATATGTAGTTCCATAGCCTTTCACGTATTAACAATAAACTTTCAGAGCAACCAGATTCGTTAGTTGTTATCATTCCCTTTTTCAAAAATGACATCAAAGCATGAAAAAGGCCAAGGAACTTGCAAAAGGTTATCTACAGGTACATTGAGTTCTGACTATGATCTGCCTGTGCTGAATCTTTGAAGGAACAATTTTGTCTATTCCTTCTTAGTACTTACCACCAGCAATAGAGTAATGGAGATTCCTGGCTCCCTTGAAATACAGTTCTCATACAGGCTTGCTATATGAGAACTATTTGAAGTAGTAGTTTAGCAAAGCCAGAATTTCTTTCCGATTCCAACTGAGTTTCTTCCAAACTCTGAGTCTGTGGGCAGTCGCCAAGGCACAGGGCTGGGAGATGTGATATAATGGTGCCTGCAGGCTAGGAATCTGGTCTGTGGGACATATTGTTATTTACAGAGTTGCCATGAAATTTGGCTGGGGACCCAGCCCTCTATGTTGGAGCCAGACTCTGAATCTTTGGCTAATGAGTGTGCTTCCAGGGAGAAAAAAAATAATTGCTGGTAAGCAAAGGCACCGTTAATCATCAGTGGCATCTGCTTCCACAATTACATTTCTAGAAGATCTGAATAATCACATTCTTTTGAAAATGGTCTACGCAGAAGAGGGAGGGAGTGAGGGAAAGGAAAAGAAAAGAAAAGAGTGACTAATTCTCACATAAATTGGATTTAATTTTGACCAAAATACATTACTTAAACATTAATTTTTAATTCAACTTGTTAATATGTTGCTTAGGATATTGCATTCTCATTTATAAGTGAAATATGTTTATAATTTCCCTTTATAATAACATGTTTTTCCATTTTTAATATCAAAAAAAGAAAATGATCTAATTAATGCGTTTTTTGCTATTATTATATTTTGAGCTTTGGCAATACCAAGCTAATCACTAAAGGCTTCCAATTCTGTAGTAGGTAAAGATATTTTGTTGATTGACACAAATATACAGGGAAAGTGACAAGAATCAACCAAGACTATAATGACTGTAGTCATTGTAAACCGAATAATTTGTGCATCTTCTCTCACACATTATTCTGAGTACAATCAAGAACATGTTCAAAACTAGAGATACCATTCTATGCACACATGCAGACAGAATCAAAAAACGGCCACCATGTAAAATTGAATGTGAATCTCAGTCTTGACACTAACCATCTGTGCGCAGTGAACATAAACATTTGCAACATTGTTGCCTCTCCTTTACAATGTGGGCGATAATTTGTGCCTTAAAGTATTTTTATGAAGATTAAATGAGATGACACACATAAAATGTACTGGCACATTAAATTATACTCAATAATTGACTTAGTATTCAATAAATTATAATGTCCTTTCTCCATAATATTAGGCTGTTGGTATGATGTCCAATTTTTATGTTTTATGAATTGGCAACTAGGAGTCTACTCATATGGATTGTGGAACAAAACACTGCAATTTGGCCTGTCCAGGATATGTGCTTCCCAAAGCTATTAGACATTTGGTGAACAAACTAAAAGCAAAGAGTCATAGCATCATTGATAACTGCTGAAGCACTGAATACCAGATTTAGCAATAACCATTGACAAGACTCTGGCATCTCCAGGGGTGGGAGGGCATGTGGTATACAAACCCCTAGTCACTGCTACATCCCTGTCAACTATGAATGAGGTAGAAGAATAGACTCGACAGAGTGCAAATGAAACCAACTTACCAGCTGTATTCCAGATTTGAAAGAAAATGTCATATTTTCACATACCTGAGGCCTAGGTAATTTTCCCTATACAAAATTATTTCAAAAATTAATATTAATTTTGTTAACTTAATTATTAATAATTGTTAACTTGTATTGTTAGTTTATTGTACAAGACAGTAATTACAACAGCTTTCTATTTTTATTCTCACCACGAATATGTCAAGTGGTTACTATAGTTTTGCTTTTTAATAGATAAAGAAATCAAGATACAGAAAGGCTACATTATTTGTCATAAAACAAAGCACTTGTAAGTAACAAAGTTGGGATGTGAGTCTGGAACCTGTGTGTATTTAAAATTAAATTTAAACGAAAATTTCATAATATTTTAAGGCTTAAGAACCTTAAGAGATCTGGAGTTCTTGATTTCATGAAATCTCTAATTCCTGCTAATTTTTTTTTGTTTATTTTAATACTTGCCTGGGCTTTGAGGAATCATAAGGCATTTTGGCTCTCTTATATTACAGACAACATACAGTAGTCAAGCATGGGGAGCACAGATTACTATCTTGTAAAGAGAGAAAAATGTTACTCAAGAAGACTCAGAGACCATAAGAAATGGTCTCTCTAACTCTATTACTCTTAGATGGGAACTGCTTCTGCTCATTTTTGGTTTCCATTTGCATGGAATATCTTTTTTCATCCTTTTGTTTTCATTCTATGTGTGTCTTTATAGGTGAATGGGTTTCTTGTAGACAACATATAGTTGGCTCTTATTTTTTTTTTAAATACATTATGCTAATCTACTATATTTTGATTTGTATAATGCACACCCATGTATAATGTGCACCCACGTTTTTGGCCAAACTTCATAAAAAAAAATTCTTTCATTTTAATTTTTTGATTCAAATTTTTGTTGCTATTTAGGTATATGGTATTTTTTGTATTATAAAGGAAATTTAGCATTTATTTTTTTAACATATAGTATAAGAAATTTTATGTAACAAATAAATACAAAACACGAGACTAGAGACAAGGTACAAGAAATTTTATATAATGGTAACAAATATTGTTACCCATTTACAATGTGCATTCTTATTTTTTCTTCAAAAATTTGGGCAAAAAAGTATGCATTATACACAGCAGAATATGGTATATCTTTAGATTGGGGAATTTAGTCCATTCACATTTCATATTATTATCGAGGGGTAAGAACTTACTCCAGCTATGTTGTTATTTGATTTATGGTTGTTTTGTGGTCCTTTCTTTTTTTCTCCTTTCCTGTCTTCCTTTGTTAAAAGTGATTTTCTCTGGCACTGTGTTTTTATTTCTTGATTTTTATTTGTTGTGCATCTGTTGTAGGTTTTTGAGGCTACCAGGAGGCTTAAAAGAAACATTTTACAACCAATTATTTTAAATATATGATAACTCTGCGTACAAATAAACTAAAGAGTTGTCTAAGATAAATTCTACATTTGAACTCATCTCTTCCCTGCTTTTTTATCTTTTTGTTGTTTTCCTCTTTTTGTACTGTTTTTATATCTTTTTATACTGTTTTTCAGTATCTGTGAAACAGTAATTTTTTATACTGGTTTTCAAAATGTTATTATAGTTATTTTTGGTAGTTTGTCTTTGGTTTACACAGTACAGTTGTAGTGATAAGAGTATTCCGTATTTGTGTGCTTGCTGTTATCCCCAGTGACTTTTATATCTTTAGATAATTTTTTTTGTTCATTAACATCCTTTTCTTTCCTAATAAATAACTTGTTTTAGCATTTTTTTGTAAGATAGATCTAGTGATGATTAAATTCCTTAGCTAATCCCTTTGTTTGAGAAAGTCTTTATTTTTCTTTCATGTTTGAAGGACATTTTTGTAGGATATAATATTCTAGGATTAATATTTTTTTCCCTTCATCACTTTGAATATTTCACACCACTCTTTCTTGGCCTATAAGGTTTCCACTGAGAAGTCTGCTGTCAGACGTTGGAGCTCCTTTGTTTATTATTATTTTTTCCTCCCCCCCACTTCTCTTAAGATCTTTTCTTTATCCATAACTTTTGGGGGCTTGATTACTAAATGTCTTGAGTTAGTCTTGTTTGAGTTAAATCTGCTTGATTTTTATGACCTTCTTGTACCAGAATATCAGTATTTTCTCTAGGTTTGGAAAATTCTTTGTTATTACTTCTTTGAGCAAACTTTCTACCCCAGTCTCTCTTTGTACCTCTCTTTTAAGGGCAATAATTCTTATATTTTCTCTTGTGAGGCTATTTTTTTAGATTTTTTAGCCATGCTTCATTTCTCTTTGGAGAAATGTCTATTCAGATCCTTCTCTATTGATTAATTAGATTATTTGTTTTATGTTGCTGTTAAGTTGCAGGAGGTCCTTATAAATTGTGAATATTAGGTATATAGTTTTCAAAAAATTTTTCCATCCCATAGATTGTCTGTTTACTCTGTTAACTTGTTTATTTTGATATACTTCTACATGTCTGCTTTTGCTTTTGTTGCCTATACCTTTAGTGTTATGTCCTTGGATTCACTGGTAGGCAAATATAAGCTTTTGCTTTTATTTTCTTTCAGAAGTTTTAAGCTTTAGTTTTTATATTTAAGCTTCTATTCTATTTTGAGTTGATTTTTTGTATTGCATAAGATAGGGAGCCAGTTTTATTCTCTTGTATGTGGGTATCCAGTTGTCCTACACCAGTTTTGGAAATGCTGTTCTTTTCCCATTGCATATTCCTGTCGTCATTGTGGAAAATCAATTGAATGCAAATTTGTTGATTTATTTCTCTGCAGTCCGTTCTATCTTATTGATCTACAGGTTTGTTTTTATGCCAGTATCATAGTTTTCAATACTGTAGCTTTGTAAAATGTTTTGAAATCAGGAAGTGCAATACTTGCAGCTTCATTTTTTCTTGTTCAAAATTGTTTTGCTATTTAAAGTCTCTTGTATTTCTATATGAATTTGAGAATTACTTTTTCTAAGACTTGTTTTTGACATGACATGATCTATACTGAAGGATGTTATTTGTGTGCTAGAGAAAAATGTGCATTCTACTGTTATTCGGTAAAATGTTCTGTATAAATTTGCTAGGTCTATTTGTTTATTAAAATCCTCTGTTCCTTTAGTGATC
Source organism: Nycticebus coucang (assembly GCF_027406575.1). Taxonomy (NCBI): domain Eukaryota; kingdom Metazoa; phylum Chordata; class Mammalia; order Primates; family Lorisidae; genus Nycticebus; species Nycticebus coucang. The sequence goes on from NC_069781.1 coordinate 158,116,800, forward strand.
TTTTGTCTAGATGTTCTATTCATTATTTAATGTAGTATATTGAAATCCCCTGTTATTATTCTGTTGTTGTCTATTTCCCCCTTTACTTTTTTTGGTGTATGCTTCATGTATTTGTTTGCTCTGATGTTGGATACACATATTTATAATTGTTTTTTTGTTCCCGGGTGAATTGAACCTGTCATCATTGCAAATTGACCTTTAGTTTTGGTTTTGGTTTTGCTTGTTTTTTGTTTTGTTCTTAATTTTTTTATTTATATAAATTTATGGGGTGCAAATGCAGTTTTGTTATATGCATAGATTGCATAATAGTCAAGTCAAGGCTTTTAGGGTATCCATCAACTAAATAATGTAAGCAGTACCTATTAAGTAATTTCTCAGCACCCACCCTCTTACCTTTCCAAATCTCCATTTTCTACCCTTCTGTTCTCTATATCCATGTGTAAAAATTTTTGAGCACCCACTTTTGAGTGAGAACATGAGGAACTCTGAGGATATCTACCTCAGAGGTTTGTTTCACTTAATATTATGACATCCAATTCCATTCATGTTGCTGCAAAAGACATGATTTCATTCTTTTTTATGGATTAATAGTATTCCGTTGTGTATATATACCACAGTCTCTTTATCCAATCATTCATTGATAGACAATTATGTTAACTCCGTATCTTTGCTATTGCCTATGGCCATACCACTCTGAATGTGCCCAATCTAGTCTTATCTCAGAGGCTAAGCAGAGTTGGGCCTGGTTAGTACTGGGATGGGAGTCTACATCTTTGCTATTGTGAATAGGGCTGCAAAAGACATAAAAGTGTCTTTTTGACATGATGGTATCTTTTCCTTTGGGTAGACAACTTTTAGTGGGATCACTGGATCCATGGTAGTTTTATTTTTAATTTCTTGACAAATCTCCATACTATTTTCCAGAGAGGTTATATTAATTGTGATTCCCACCAAGAGTATAGAAGCATTCCTTTTTTCCATATCGTCAACAACATCTATTATTTTTTGTCTTTTAAATAACCATTCTGACTAGGGTCATTGTGGTATTGTGGTTTTAATTTACATTGCTCTGATAATTACTGATGGTGAGAATTTTTTCAAATATCTGTTGTCCATTTGTATGTTTTCTTCCTTTTTTTTATTGTTTGGGATTTATTGAGGGTACAAAGAATTAGGTTACACTGATTGCATTTGTTAGATAAAGTCCCTCTTATAATTGTGTCTTGCCCTGAAGAGGTGTACAATACACCATGACTGTCCCATCCCTCGCCCTCTTCCACTTTCCTCACTTGCTCATTCCTCTACCATTCTTCCTTGTATTACTCATCTACTGCCTTCATATTATAATTGAGTACATTGGATTCTTGCTTCTCCATTCTTCTGATGCTTTAGTGAGAAGAATGTGTTCCATCTCCATCTGGGTTGATACAAAAGATATAAAGTCTCCCTCTTTTTTGCTGGCTGAATAGTATTCCATAGTATACATATACCACAGCTTGTTAACCCTTTGCTTGGTTGGTGGGCATTTAGGCTGTTTCCCTATTTTGGCAATTATAAATTGAGCTACAATAAACAGTCTAGGGAAAATGTGCTTATGACAAAAGGATTTTTCTTTTTCTTCTGGGTAGATGCCTAGGTAATGAGATTGTATGATCAAATGGGAGGTCTAATTTGAGTTCTTTGAGGATTCTCCATACTTTCTTCCAGAAAGATTGTATTAATTTGCATTCAAACCAGAGGTATAGAAGTGTTCCCTTCTCTTCACATCCACGCCAGCATCTGCAGCTTTGAGACTATGTGATGTGGGCCATTTTATCTGGGGTGAGGCAATATCTCAGGTAGTTTTGATTTGCACTTCTCTGATGATTAGGGACAATGAGCATTTTTTCATATGTTTCTTGGCCATTCATCTGTCTTCTTTAAAGAAGGTTCTATTCATCTCTTTTGCCCAGTGATATATGGGGTTGTTGTGTCATTTTTTTTGCTTAATTTGAGTTCTCTACAGATCCTAGTTATCAAGCTTTTTTGTCTGATTCATACTATGCAAATATCTTTTCCCATTCTGAAGGTTGTCTGTTTGCTTTGGTTGTTGTTTCCTTAGCTGTACATAAGCTATTCAGTTAAGTCTCATTTGTTTATTTTTGTTGTTGTTGCAATTGTCACAGAACTCTTCTTCATACAGTCATCCCCCAGGCTGATATCTTCAAGTGTTTTCCCCACATTTTCTTCAAGGATTTTTATTGTTTCATGCTTTAGATTTAAATCATTTATCCATCTCAAATCAATTTTTCTAAGTTGTGAGAGGTGCAAGTTCACTTTCAGTCTTTCATGTGGTTATCCAATTGTCCCAGTACCATTAATTGAATAGGGATTCTTTCCCTGAGTATATGTTCCTGTTTGGTTTATAAAAGGTCAGGTGGCTAACCTTTCTGTTTGGTTCCAGATGTCTATGTCTCTATTTTGTGGAAATGCCATGCTGTTTTGATCGCTATGGCCTTGTGGTATAGCCAAACGTCTGGTAGGATGATACTCCTGGCTTTTTTTATTACTAAGAATAGCCTTGGTTTCTGGGTTTTTTCCTGGTTCCATACAAAATGAAGAATTATTTTTTCCAAATCTTGAAAGTATGATGATGGTATCTAATGGGGATTGCACTGAATCTGTAGATTGCTTTGGGAAGTATAGACATTGTGACAATGTTGATTCTTCTGAGCCATGGAGCATAGTATATTCTTCCATTTTGTTAGTATCTTCTGCTATTTCTTTTCTTGGGGTTTCATAATTTTCTTTGTAGGGTTTTTCACAGAAGACCTCTTATTATGTATATTCCTAGGCATTTTTTTCTTTCTTTCTTTTTTTTAAAGTACTGTGATGGGAATTGTGTCCTTGATTAACTTCTCGTCTTGACTGTATTGGCATATACAAAGGCTACTGATTTGTGGACATTGAGTTTATATCCTGAGACATTATTGTGTTTCCTGATGATTCCTAGGAGTCTTGTGATTGAGTATTTGGCATTCTCTAAGTATAAGATTATATTGCCAGCAAAAATGAGAGTTTGACCTTCTCTTCACTGATTTGTGTGCCCTTTGTTTCATCCTTTTGCCTGATTGTATTGGCTAGAACTTCCAGCACTATGTTGAATAATAGTGGCAATAAAGGACAAACTTGTCTAGTTCCAGTTCTAAGTGGAAAAGCTTTCAGTTTTACTCCATTTAGTATAATATTAGCTGTGGCTTTGTTGTAGATGGCTTCAATCAGATTAAGAAATGTGCCAACTATGCATAAATTATTAAGTGTTTAAATTAGAAAAGGATGCTGAATTTTATCAAATGCTTTTTCTGCATCTATTTAGAGTATCATATGGTCTTTGTTTTTTGTTTTTGTTTTTCTGTTGATATGGTGAATTACATTTATGGACTTGGGTGTGTTAAATCAGCCTTGCATCCCTGGGATGAAACCTTAGCTTAGGGATGGTATGTTCTGTATATGTCTATTAATCTCATTTATTCTAGGGTCACCTTTAAGTCCTTTGTATCTTTCTTTAGTTTCTGTTTAGAGGCTCAGAATTCTTGACTGAATATTGTTTTGTTTAAGAATGTTGAAAGTGGATGATCACACTCTTCTGGCTTGGAAGGTTTCAGTTGAAAAGTCTGCTGCCATACTAATCGTTCTGCCTTTGTAAATCAGTGGTGTTTACACCTGGCTACTTACAGAATTTTTTTCTTTCCTTTGACTTTGGACAGATTCATTACCATGTGTCTTAGAGAGGCTCTGTTTGAGTTGAGATGACCCAGGGTTTGATATCCATCTGAAATGAGTGTGTCAGAGTCTTTAGTGAAACTTGGGAAGATTTCATTTATGATAGTCTCTAGTAGGGCTTCCATTCCTTTGGGACCATCTGCTTCCCCTTCAAGAATCCCTGTTATTTGTATGTTTGAATGCTTCATGGAGTTTGTAGTTCTCTAAGTGCCTGTTCTGTTTTCTCTCTTTTCATCTGCCTCTTTAACAACCTGGGTTAAGTTGAAAACTTCATCCTCTAGCTCTGAGATTCTTTGTTCTCTATAGTCTAACCTATTTTTGATACTTTCTATTGAATCTCTTTATTCCCTGATTGTCTTCTTCATTTCCTTAAGGTCTCCCATATTTTTTCTATTTTCTATATATCTTTCTTCTGACTTTTGGTTCTATCTTTCCATTTTCTAATCCATTCCTTTTCTTGTTTTATCATCCATAGTTTAAATTCCCTTTCTGTCAAGTCCATTAATTCTTCATAGGTTGAGTCTTCTGCAGTAGCTACCTCATGTTTCCTTTGGAGAATTCTCTCTCTCTCTCTTTTTTAATGGTAGTAGTAGGCTTTTATTTTAATACTTTTTATGCCATGAATTCCTAGGGAAAATGTTCATAGCTCAGGGATGCACCTTGCCATTGAATGTGAGAAAGTTTGTATGTCTGTTATGCCATGAATTTATGAGGAATAGGTTCCAGCATCTTATATTACCATTACATGGGGTCTCTTGGTTATCCTGTGTGCTATGCTGTACACCTATTATGCCATGAATTCATGGGAAATAAATAGGTTCCAGCAGCTAATATCATGGTTCCATTGGTTTTCTTGTATGTTATTCTATATTCCTATTATGCCATGAATTCATAGGGAATAGGTTCCAGGAGCTCAGCCTCCTTTTCATTGGTTCTCACTAAGTGTGCTTCTCTGGGTGGAGCAGGCTGGAGCTTCAGTTTAATTCAGTTACCTTTTTCTTTGTCTCTCTCTCTTTTTTTTTTTCCTTCACAGTTTCAGGAAGCTATCTCAGCTCTTAGAGTGCTTAATATGCTCAATACAAACATTAATCCTCTTGGCAAGAATCTTGCCCTTAACTTGTTTGTTTACAACAATGCCAACAGTATGCTGGGTAACATTGTAGAATCTTCCAGTTTTGCCATGGTGCCATTTGTGTGGCATGCCTTTTTGAACAGTATCCATTCCCATGATGTCTATAATATCACCTTTCTTGTAGATGTGCATGTATTTGACCAAAGGAACAACTCCATGTTTTCTAAAAGGCCTAGATAACCTGTATCAGGTGCCTCTCCTCTTTTCTTTTATGTTTGTCACTTTGGTAAATTACTGGAAGATGGTGTCTCCAGCTGATGGTGTCTCTCTGTTTTGGTTTTTCATGATGCCTGAATTTTTCTGTTGGTTCCTCATGTGTTCTTTCTTCTTATATACCTCCTTGTCCTCATTTTTACTTCTTACTGCTTCCTTTGTTTCAAGCAGAAGTCATTGCCCTTGATGACTATATGTTGCAATATGTTTCCAGGACACCAGGTGGCACTGTGGTTTTTTTAGGAGACAGACAGCACAGTCCGTAACCTCTATGGTCCTTATTCCAAACTTAGTTGTCTTAGGTGATTGCCTGGTTTCCTCAGCATTCAGACCCTGCCAAGTTGGTATCTTAAATCTTACAAGAATCCTTCAGGGACAGGTCTCACAGTGCCCCCTGACTCTGGTTCCTGGGGGTGTGGGCATCCTTCACCCTGTCCCAAGAGTGGATTTCTGATCCTAGCAGGAGGAATTAAGACAGCCGTCTTAATTTATGACCCTGCTCAAACCTTCTCTGACCTTCCCACAATGGCAACCCCCTGCCAATGAGACCTTCTCAGGATGGCTGCCTCACCAGCTACCAAACTTATGGCAAATGCACTCCAACCGGCATTCAAATCTGGTTGCTGTATACTGTTCAAGTCCACCCACTCTTCAACATTTCCACTCAAGACACAGCTCCCCCCAACAACAACTGAAAACTCTAGAAAGGCTTCCTCTCATTCTGGACATCTGTGGGGGGCCAGCAAATCCAAGCCAGTTGCAATCACTTGCTCAATTTATCAGATTTCCAGTACTCTGGATCTTACACTGTTATGCAACTCACTACCTCCTCACTGTGCCCCTAGGTTTTCTCTTTTTCCCCAGTCATTGTAGGAGAGCTTAGCTGAATAGTCCTCTGGTCCACCATCTTGCTGTCTCCCTTATAAGTTTTCTATCAAAAAATGTGTATTCATCTCCTTTGTCCACTTTCTAATGACCTTCAGTTTTTGACTTAAAATTTATCCTGTCAGTTATAACACTATTCTCTTTTGGTTGTTATTTTTGTGGAATATCTTTTTCTAGCTTTTTACTTCCTGTATGTGTGTTCTCTTAATGTTTAGTCCCCTGTAGGTAACAAATAAATGGATCTTGTTTTATTATTCATTTAGCCATTCTATGTATTTGAATTGAAGTAATTAATGCATTTACACTTAATATAATGATAGTATAGGAGTTAGTGTTACAATTTTCAATTGCTATCTCCTTGTCTGATAGTTCTTTTATTTTTTTCCTTTCATGTTATAATTATTTTTGGTCCAATAATTTTTTTTTTATAATGACATTCTCTGATTTATTCCTCACTTTTGTGTGTATCTTGTATAGGTTTCTCTGTTTTTCTGATGTGGCATGCAAAATTCCACAACATTCTGCATTTGTTTATATGTTTACCTTTACCAATGAGCTTTATATTTTTACATGCTTTTGTTTTGCTGTTTAGCATGGTTTTGTTTGAACTCAAATATTCTCTTTAACATTTCTGGTAATGCAAGTCTGGTGGTGATGAAGTTTTTCATCTTTTGTTTATCTGAGAAAAAATATCTTCATTTTCCTTCATTTTCAGAGTTTTGGTAAATGTAGTATTCTTGATTTTTTTTTTTTTTTCAATCACTTTCTATGTGTCATCCCATTTTCTTCTGGCTTGTGAAATTTCTGCTGGGTAATCCATTTGTAGCCATATGAGAGTTTACTGCTGAGTTGCTTTTGTCTTGTTGCTTTCAAAATTGCTTGTCTTTTACATTCTATAATTTGATTATAATTTCTTTCATTGCAAAATTGTTTGGATTCTTTCTTGTTGAAGTCTGTTGATCTTCTCGAATTTGGATATACATTTCTTTTCCCAGACATAGACGATTTCAGCCATTACTACTTTCAATAAGCTTTCTGTCCTTTTTTATTTTCCTTTTTCCTTTTTGGACTTCTATACTATATATCTGGTCTGCTTGATGGTGTTCTGTATGTCCCTTGGGCTTTACTCTTTTATATTCTTTTTTCTTTTTGTTCTTCTGACTGGAGCATTTCATATGACTTACCTTTGAGTTCGATGATTCTTTCTTCTTTTGATTAAGTCTTCTGTTGAATCCCTCTATTGATTTGTTCAGGTTAACGACTGTATTCTTCAACTGAAATTTTTCTTTTTGATTCTTTATTTAAAACAATTTACTGTCCTGTTGAGCTTTTAATATTTCTTTGACACAATTTTCTTGAGCTCTTTGAACATCTTTATGATGGTGTTAGAAGTCTTTGTCATGATATTCACTTATACTTATTTCCTTTTCTTTGAGATCAATTTCTGGAGATTTATTTTGTTTGTTTTTTGGAGCTAAATTATAGTATTTCTTCAGGTATTTTGTAACTTTGTGTTGTGAGTCTTACATTTGAAAAAACAGCCAACTTCCCACAGCTTCACAATTTGACTTTGTAGAGGAGACTCTCTCACTCAGCCTGGCTAGAGATTCATTCTGGGAGCCTCTGAATTCTTATGTATTATGTTCTTCTGATGAACATAATATGTAAAGTTCTAATTTCTCAGTTAGAAAGTCAGGCTGTTTTCTGTCTCAGATGTTCATACTTTTTGTTTCTGCTGTCCAGGCAATATTTCAGTATTTCTCTGGTTCTACAGCAACATGCCTCCCTGCTCTCCCTTATACTAATGGCTACCAGATAGCTAACATATACTGGCTTTCTATCAGCACCTCAAGTCAGGCAACACAGAAACCAGTCCCTCAGGTAAACAACAACAACAACAACAAAAAAAAAACCCCAAAACAAAAAACTGGAATGTTAGATGTATACATCACTCTTTATTTTCTCTAGAGAGAAGTCACAAGTCAAGGTACTATATCCTGGCAATAAGCTTTGCTGGCTTGGAGGAGGAGCCAACATAGGTAAAGTGCAATTGTTCTTATTAACTATTTTAATACATCTGTTCTTGGGTTATTTCTTGCCTTGGCTACTGGAACTTCTTATGTGGTCTCTGGAATTCTCATAAAAAGTATTTTGATCTATCTATCATTGCTAAATTGGTATTTGTGTAGGGGAACAAAGGGTAAGACTTGCTTTTTTATCATACTGTTAATCTTCAACTTTCTTCTAGAGAGTTTTGATGATAGCAAAATTCTGAAATTCTTGGTAGAGACTATATGTAAAATAAGATCCCAGTTTCTCCTCCAAATCACAGCTTTCCAAAACTTAAAACAGAGGAAGAAACAAGAGTGACCAGTAATTTCTTTTTAATTTTGCTTCCATTACTTACAAATCTCTTTTTAAGGAAAATAAAGTATAATGTACATATTTTTTTCAAATATGAAAACACTCAAAATAATGGCAATAAAAATATGGGAAACCTAATTTCTTATAAATATTATGGTTCTTTTCTGAAATTTAGAACAAACACCTTTGTGATTATTACAAGAGGTTTATTTCTTTGTTATAAATATTTGAAATGTGATTTATTTTTATGGACACAAATTCCAGTTACAGAAATAAATTATAACTATGTAATTATTTCTTAACATAATTGAATTTTTCTTTTTTTCCCTTTCTTTTTTCTTTTTTTGCAGTTTTTGGCGAGGGCTGGGTTTGAACCTGCCATCTCCAGCATATGGGGCTGGCACCCTACTCCTTTGAGCCATAGGCACTGCCCTTTGAATTTTTCTAGATACACCAAAATGCTTTAGAACTGATACTTCTAAAATATTGTATGTTAACATTTTGAAAACACGTTGGAATTATTCTGTAGTTTTTTGACCCTTAGCTGTTTGGAAGATTTTTGTCAGATACTCAAACTTCTGTGGAACATGAGCCAAGCAGACAAAATATGGGCAATTTTCACCGAGGAAAATTGAAAATAAAAGAGACAAGCATTTTGAGATGACCTATCGTCAATCTGTGTTAACTTCCTATCAAATTCATGGGGGAACAAAAATGCCCTTTTGGTAATCTCCTTGACAAAGAAGCATCACTCTTTGACTTATAGGAAAGAATAAGTGCTTCTGAGAGGGCCTGTATCCAGAGCTGGCTCTGAAGAATTATAAGTCCATAAAAAATGTTTTCTTTAAGTGGCCTTCACAACCCCAGACTTCACAAAATCTCATTAGCTTTTGCTTTCAAGTGTTCTTAATTGATAGAATAAATTTTCTTTAGAAGCTACACTCAAATCTCTTTTATAATGCTTTTTAAAGTGATTATATTAATAATGGGGGAATGCAAATGATTTAAGGAGATGCTTGTTAATTTTTGTTCTATTATATTTTATTTTATTGATAATTTCCATATATAAGCCCACTTTACAAGCTGAATGGGGCTAGGTTAGATTGCCAATAATATGATACAAATGTATTCATTAATTATATCCTGTTTTTGGTAATGTAGTTTTATCCATAGTTCTTACTTAGAATTAAAAATGATGAACATAATATGTAAAGTTTTTTTTTCTCCAAGTCTCTTCAATCTTAGGAAAAGGGATGATTAACCAGCAAAGTTTATTTTAGATAGTTATACACATTATTCTTATAATGTACTTTGAAATAAGTCAGGGGTTAGTTTGTCTGTTTAATATATCCCACATTGCCAAAACACTGCTTGGCAAGTAGTAGACACAGGATAAATGTTTGTCTGATTGGTGATGAGAAAAATATCATGAAAAATGACAAGAATGGAGAAGGCTATGATTATGTGGTGGCCATAGAAGTTCACTTTGAGAAGGTCACAAACATTTTAGCTGGGACCTATAGGGTCAGAAAGAGTTGATAATGTGCTGGCCTAGAGCAAAGAGCTGGTACAGAGACTTCAAAATGGGTTGGGGTTGGTAAGGTCAAGAAGCCACTGTGGCAGGAACATTGTGAGAAATCAGTACATAAGAGGTAGGCAGAGCCACAGAATGAAGCATGCATCATATGCCAAATGTTTGGTTTTACTTTTAAAAATTTATTGAAGATTTTATACAAGGCAGTGAAAGAATCTAATCTGCCTTCTACATTTTTAAATTTTTTAAATTCAAAAACTGTAAGGCTGGGCACAGTGGCTCATGCCTGAAATCCCAGTACTTGAGGCTGAGACAGGTGGATAGCCTGAGCTCACAGATTTGAGACCAGCCTAAGTCAGAGCGAGACCTTGTCTCTAAAAATAGCCAGGCATTGTGGTGGGTGCCTGGAGGCACAGCTACTTGGGAGGCAGGGGCAAAAGAGTCACTTAAGCCCAAGAGTTTGAGGTTGCTGTGAGTGATGATGCCATGGCATTCTACCAAGGATGGCAAAGTGAGATTCTGTCTCAAAAAAAAAAAAAATGCCTTGTACCAGGATTTTATTTTATTTTTTACTTCAGAATATTATGAGGATGCAAATGTTTTAGTTACATGAATTGCTTTTGTACATTTTTTTTTGTTTGTTTGTTTATTGTTGGGGATTCATTCAGTGTATAAAGAGCCAAGATACATTGATTGCATTTGTTAGATAAAGACGCTCTTGTAATTGTGTCCTGCCTCCAAAAGGTGTACCACACACTGTGACCCCCATCCCCTCCTTCCTTCCCTCTCTTTGCTCTCCCCTTCCCCAACCCCATCATGTACTAGGACCTTAATTGTCCTCATATCAGAATTGAGTACATAGGATTCTTGCTTCTTCATTCTTGCGATTCTGTACTAAGAATAATGTATTCCACTTCCATCCAGGTTAATATAAAAGATGTAAAGTCTCCATCTTTTTTAGTGGCTGAGTGGTATTTCATGGTATACATATACCACAGCTTATTAATCCATTCCTTGGTTGGTGGGCATTCAGGCTGTTTCCACATTTTGACGATTGTAAATTGAGCTATGATAAACAGTCCAGCACAAGTGTCCTTATGGTAAAAGGATCTTTTTTCTTCTGGGTAGATGCCCAGCAATGGTACTGCAGGATCAGATGGAAGGTCTAGTTTGAGTTCTTTGAGGGTTCTCCATACTTCTTCCAAAAGGGTTGTATTAGTTTGCAGTCCCACCAAAAGTGTAAAAGGGTTCCATTTTCTCCACATCCACACCAGCATCTACAGTTTTGAGATTTTGTGATGTGGGCCATTATCACTGGGGTTAGATAATATCACAGGGTGGTTTTGATTTGCATTTATCTAATAGTTAGGGATGGTCAGCATTTTTTCTTATGTTTGTTAGCCATTCATCTATCATCTTTAGAGAGGGTTCTATTCAACTCTTTTGCCCTGTTATATAAGGGATTGTTTGGTCTTTTTATGTTGCTTAATTTGAGTTCTCTGTTAATCCTAGTTATCAAACTTTTGTCTTATTCAAAATATGCAAATATCCTTTCCCATTATGTAGGTTGTCTATTTGCTTTGGTTGTTGTCTCCTTGACTGTACAGAACTTTTTCAGTTTAATTAACTCTTATTTGTTTATTTTTGTTGTTGCAATTGCCATGAAAGTCTTCCTTATGAAGTTTTTCCCCAGGCAGATAGCTTCAAGTGTTTTCCTCACTCTTTCTTTGAGGATTTTTGTTATTTGTTGCCTTAGATTTAGGTCTTTTATCCATCTTGAATCAATTTTTATGAGTGGAGAAAGGTACAGGTCCAGTGTCAGTCTTTTACATATAGATATGCAGTTCTTCCAGCACCATTTATTGAATAGGGATTCTTTCCCTCAGTGTATGTCCTTGTTTGGCTAGTAACTGAGAGACTGCCAGGAAGGCTATGTTAACCAGTGTTATGAAAGTGTGTCAAATGGTCTGTGAAGCTAGTGTATGATGTCCCATGATCATATCAATGCACACAGCTATGATTTAATAAAAAAGAAAGAAAAAAAAGAAAGATTAGGTGGTTGTATGATATTAGTTTCATCTCCTGGTTTTCTATTCAATTCTATATGTCTATGTCTCCTATTTTTGTGCCAGTACCATGCTGTTTTAATCACTATGGCCTTTAGTACAGTCTAATGTCTTGTGGGCTGATGCCCCTGGCTTTGTTTTTATTACTAAGAATTGCCTTGGCTATATGGGTTTTTTCTGGTTCCATACAAAATGAAGAATTATTTTTTCCAAGTCTTGAAAATATGATGTTGATATTTTAATAAGAATGACATTGAATCTGTAGATTTCTTTGGGAAGTATAGACATTTTAACAATGTTGATTCTTCCAGGCCATCAGCATGGTATGTTATTTAATTTGTTAATATCTTCTGGTATTTCTTTTCTTAGGGATTTGAAGTTTTCTTTACAGAAGTCCTTCACCTCTTTTGTGAGGTATATTCCTAGGTATTTCATTTTCTTTGAAGCTACTGAGAATCTACTGAAAAGTTTGTATCATCAGAAAAGAGGGAGAGTTTCACTTTCTCTTCTCCCATTTGGATGCCCTTTATTTCCTTCTCTTGTTTGATTGTATTGGCTAGAACTTCCAGCACTATGCTGAATCCAGTGGTGATAGAGGACAACCTTGTTTGTTCCAGTTCTGAGTGGAAAAGCTTTCATTTTTACTCCATTCAGTCATTCAGTATAATATTAGTTGTGGGTTTGTCATGGATGACTTCCATCAGTTTAAAAAATGTGCTGCCAGCCCTCAGAATGGGAGAAGATATTTGCGGGGTATATCTCTGACAAAGGTTTAATAACCAGAATCCACAGAGAACTCAAATGCATCAGCAAGAAAAAAACAAGGGATCCCATCGCAGGCTGGGCAAGGGATTTGAAGAGAAACTTCTCTGAAGAAGACAGGCGCACGGCCTTCAGACATATGAAAAAATGCTCATCATCTTTAATCATCAGAGAAATGCAAATCAAAACTACTTTGAGATATCATCTAACTCCAGTGAGACTAGCCTATATCACAAAATCTCAAGACCAGAGATGTTGGTGTGGATGTGGAGAAAAGGGAACACTTCTGCACTGCTGGTGGGAATGCAAATTAATACATTCCTTTTGGAAAGATATATGGAGAACACTCAGATATCTAAAAATAGATCTGCCATTCAATCCTGTAATTCCTCTGCTGGGCATATACCCAGAAGACCAAAAATCACAACATAACAAAGATATTTGTACCAGAATGTTTATTGCGGCCCAATTCATAATTGCTAAGTCATGGAAAAAGCCCAAGTGCCCATCGATCCACGAATGGATTAATAAATTGTGGTATATGTACACCATGGAATACTATGCAGCCTTAAAGAAAGATAGAGACTTTACCTCTTTCATGTTTACATGGATGGAGCTGGAACATATTCTTCTTAGTAAAGTATCTCAAGAATGGAAGAAAGAGTACCCAATGTACTCAGCCCTACTATGAAACTAATTTGGGGTTCTCACATGAAAGCTATAACCCAGTTACAACCTAACAACAGGGGGAAGTGGGAAAGGGAGGGGAAGGGGTGGTGGTGGGTAGAGGGAGGGGGATCAGTGGGATCATACCTGTGGTGCATCTTACAGGGGTATTTGCGAAACTTGGTAAATGTAGAATGTAAATATTTTGGCACAGTAACCGAGATAACGCCGGAAAGGCTATGTTAACCATTGTGATAAAAATGTGTCAAATGGTCTATGAAGTGAGTGTATGATGCCCCATGATCATATCAATGTATACAGTTATGATTCAATAAAAAAATAATAAAAAAAAATAAAAATAAAAAATGTGCTGCCCATGCCTGTATTCTTCAGAGTTCTAATTACAAAAGGATGTTGAATTTTGTCGAATGCTTTTTCTTCATCTATTAAGAGGATCATATAGTTTTTGTTTTTTCTCCTGTTGCTATGGTGGATTATGTTTATGGATTTTCAAATGTTAAACCAGCCTTGCATCCCTGGGATGAAACCTACTTGATTGTGATGTATGACTTTTTAAATGACAAGCTGCAATCTATTGGCTAGGTTTTTATTGACTCTATATTCATTAGTGAAATTGGTCTGTAGTTCTCCTTTTTAGTTGGATCTTTTTTTGGTTTTGGTATCAGGGTGATGCTTGCTTCATACAACATGTTAGGGAAGATTTCTTCCTCTTCAATTATTTGGAATAATTTCTGCAGTATGGGAATAAGCTCTACTTTTAAGTTTGATAGAATTCTTGAATGAAGCCATCTGGACCATGGCATTTTTTTGTTGGGATGGATATATATATATATATATATATATATATATATATATATATATATATATATATATATATATATATATTTTTTTTTTTTATGTCAGTACTTGAAATTGGTCTGTTCAGAAAATCTATTTCTTCTTGATTAAGTCTAGGGAGAGAATGTGATTCCAAGTATCGATCATTTTCCTCCACAATGTCAAATTTCTGGGGTAGAAACTCTGTAGAGTTTCCGGTATTATTCAGAGATGATCTCTTGTATCTCTGTGTCATCTGCTGTTATTTCCCCTTTTTCATTCCTGATTGAGGTTACTAGTGGTTTTACCTTTCTGTTTCTAGTTAGTCTGGTCAAAGGGTTATTTATTTTATTTACTTTTTCAACAGAGTAACCTTTTGTTTTGTTAATTTTCTGAATAATTCTTTTTGTTTTCAGTTTCATTAATCTCTGATTTAATTTTGACTATCTCTTTTCTTCTGCTGGATTTAGGGTTTGTTCTACTTTTTCCAATTCCATAATATGGTTTATGAGTATGCTGATGCTCTCACTTTCCAGTTTTTGAAGGTAGGCATCTAGCACAATAAATTTTCCTCCCAGGACTGCTTTTGCTGTATCCCAGATATTTTGGTAACTTGTATCTTCATTGTTGATATGTGTGAGGAAATTAACAAATTCCTCTTTTATCTCTTCCTGAGCCCAACTACCATTCAGCATAATGTTATTTAGTTTCCAAGACTTTGTGCAGGGATTAACATTTTTGGGGGGGTTGTGCTTCACCATTATAGCCTTGTGGTCTGAGAAGAGACATGGTATAATTTCTATTCCTTTAATTTTGCTGAGGTTTGATTTGTATCCTAGGATGTGATAGATTTTGGAGTATGTGCCACGAGCTGATGAGAAAAAGCTATATTCTTTTGATTTGGCATGGTGTGTTCTGTATATGTCTATTAATCACATTTGTTCCAGGGTCACATTTATGTCTTTTGCATCCTTGTTTAGCTTAAGTTTAGAGGATCTTTCCAGTTCTGTCAGAGGTGTGTTGTAGTCACCTACTATTAAGGTGTTATAGGGTATCATATTGCTCAGACCCCTCGAGGTCTGTCTCATAAATTTGGGAATATTTAAGTTAGGAGCATAAATGTTTAGTATTGAGATGCCTTCTTGTTGTATTCTTTCTTTGACCAGTATGAAGTATCCGTCTTTGTCTTTCTTAACTAAAGTTGCTTTGAATCCACTTTTATCTGAGAATAAGATTGCAACCCTCCTTTCCTCTGATTTCCATTTGCTTGAAACACTGTTTTTCATCTCTTAACCTTGAGTCTTGATTTGTTCTTCAGGGCAAAATGTCTGTCCTGGAGACTGCATATGGATTGCTTGTGTTTTTTTATCTAATCAGCCAGCCTGTGCCTCTTCAGTGAGGAATTCAATCCATTGACATTTATTGAGAGTATTGACAAGTGTGGTAGAATTCTATTCATCTTATTATGAGATAGTTTGTTATGTGGTTTTATCCTCTGTGCCATTGTGGAAGCTAAACTCTAGACTTTGGCTTCTAGGTGTTAACTTCAGTGGTGTTCCATTGTGGTGTTCAGTACTGAGAATAGGTCTGAGTATTTCCTGTAGAGCTGGTCTTGTAATGAATTTCCTCAGTGCTTGTCTATCTGTGAAAGATTTGACTTCTCCATCCATTTTGAAGCTACGTTTATCAGGATACAGAATTCTCTGCTGAAAATTATTTTGCTTAAGGATGTTGAAGGTGGATGACCAGGCTCTTCTGGTATAGAAGGTTTCAACCGAAAAGTCTGCTGGCATCTTACTGGCTCTTCTATTGTAGGTCAATTGACACTGCTTCCTATCTGCCTGCAGAATTTACTCCTTCATCTTGACTTTGGACTGATTCATTGCAATGTGTCTTGGAGAGGCTCCATTAGAATTGAGATGACCCGGGGTTTGCTATCCATCTGAAAGGAGTTTGTCAGGATCTTTAAATAAAACTTGGGAAGTTTTCATTTATGGTGTTCCCCAGTAGGGTCCATACCTTTGTGACAATCTTCTTCCCCTTCAGGGATTCCTATCATCTGTATGTGTGAACATTTCATGGTGTCTTGTAGTTCTCTAAGCACCTGCTCTGCCTTTTCTTTCTTCTTTTTTTTTTTTTTTATTAAATCATAGCTGTGTACATTGATATGATCATGGGGCATCATTCACTAGCTTCACAGATGGTTCCAAGTTTCACATATACACTTGTAAGAAGCACTGCTGGTGTAATCCCACCAATTTCCTTCCCTCTACCCACCTCCCCCCTCCCTCCCCTCCCTTTCCCCCTTCCCCCTATTCTTAGGTTGTAACTGGGTTATAGCTTTCATGTGAAAAACCCAAATCAGTTTCATAGTAGGGCTGAGTACATTGGGTACTCTTTCTTCCATTCTTGAGATACTTTACTAAGAAGAATATGTTCCAGCTCCATCCATGTAAACATGAAAGAGGTAAAGTCTCCATCTTTCTTTAAGTCTGCATAATATTCCATGGTGTACATATACCACAATTTATTAATCCATTCGTGAATCGATGGGCACTTGGGCTTCTTCCATGAGTTAGCAATTATGAATTGGGCTGCAATAAACATTCTGGTACAAATATCTTTGTTATGATGTGATTTTTGGTCTTCTGGGTATATGCACAGTAGAGGGATTACAGGACTGAATGGCAGATCTATTTTTAGATCTCTAAGTGTTCTCCATATCTCTTTCCAAAAGGAATGTATTAATTTGCATTCCCACCAGCAGTGCAGAAGTGTTCCCTTTTCTCCACATCCACGCCAACATCTCTGGTCTTGGGATTTTGTGATATAGGCTAGTCTCACTGGAGTTAGATGATATCTCAAAGTAGTTTTGATTTGCATTTCTCTGATAATTAAAGATGATGAGCATTTTTTCATATGTCTGAAGGCCGCACGCCTGTCTTCTTCAGAGAAGTTTCTTTTCAAATCCCTTGCCCAGCCTGCGATGGGATCCCTTGTTCTATTCTTGCTAATGCGTTTGAGTTCTCTGTGGATTCTGGTTATTAAACCTTTGTCGGAGACATAACCTACAAATATCTTCTCCCATTCTGAGGGCTGTTTGCTTGCCTTACTTACTGTGTTCTTGGCTGTGCAGAAGCTTTTTAGTTTGATCAGATCCCAGTAGTGTATTTTTGAAGCTGCTTCAGTTGCCCGGGGGGTCCTCCTCATAAAATACTCACCCAGATCGAATTCTACAAGGGTTTTCCCTGCACTCTCCTCTAGTATTTTTATAGTTTCATGTCTTAAGTTTAAATCTTTGATCCAGTGAGAGTCTATCTTAGTTAATGGTGAAAGGTGTGGGTCCAGTTTCAGTCTTTTACAGATTGCCAGCCAGTTCACCCAGCATCATTTGTTAAATAGGGAATCTTTTCCCCATTGAATGTTTTTAATTGGCTTGTCAAAGATTAAATAACGGTAAGTAGCTGGATTCATCTCTTGGTTCTCTATTCTGTTCCAGACATCTACTTCTCTGTTTTTGTGCCAATACCATGCTGTTTTGATCACTTTCCATTTGTAGTATAGTCTGAGATCTGGTAGTGTAATTCCTCCTACTTTGTTTTTATTTTTGAGTAATATCTTGGCTATTTGAGTTTTTTTCTGATTCCATATAAAACGAAGTATTGTTTTTTTCAACATCTTTAAAGTATGACAGTGGAGCTTTAATAGGGATTGCATTGAAATTATATATTGCTTTGTGTAGTATAGACATTTTAACAATGTTGATTCTTCCCAGCCATGAGTATGGTATGTTTTTCCATTTGTTAATATTTTCAGCTATTTCTTTTCTTAGAGTTTCATAGTTCTCTTTATAGAGATCTTTCACGTCCTTTGTTAGATAAATTCCCAAATATTTCATGTTCTTTGGCACTACTGTGAATGGGATAGAGTCCTTACCTTTTTTTCAACTTGACTATTGTTGGTATATATAAAGGCTACCAATTTATGAATGTTGATTTTGTAACCTGAGACGCTGCTGTATTTTTTGATCACTTCAAGAGTTTTGTAGCAGAGTTGCCAGTGTTTTCCAGATATACTATCATATCATCCGCGAAGACCAAAGTTTGATCTCTTCTGACCCTCTATCGATACCCTTGATCGCCTTTTGTTCCCTAATTGCAGTGGCTAAAACTTCCATTACAATGTTGAAAAGCAATGGAGACAATGGGCAGCCTTGTCTGGTTCCTGATCTGAGTGGAAATGATTCCAATTTAACTCCATTCAATATGATATTGGCTGTGGTTTGCTGTGGATGGCCTCTATCAGTTTAAGAAATGTCCCTTATATACCGATTTTCTTAAGTGTTCTGATCATGAAGGGATGCTGGATATTATCAAAAGCTTTTTCTGCATCGATTGAGAGAATCATATTGTCTTTGTTTTTTAATTTGTTTATGTGCTGGATTACATTTATAGATTTACATATATTGAAGCAGCCTTGAGACCCTGGGATAAAACCGACTTGGTCATGATGTACAATTTGTTTGATGTGTTGCTGGATTCTGTTTGTTAGGATCTTGTTGAATATTTTTGCATCTATATTCATTAGTGATATCGGTTTATAATTTTCTTCTCTTGTTGGGTCTTTTCCTGGTTTGGGGATCAGGATGATGTTTGCTTCATAGAACGTGTTGGGTAGTCTTCCTTCTTTTTCTACCTTTTGGAACAGGTTGTGTAATATTGGTACTAATTCCTCTTTAAAGGTTTGGTAGAATTGTGACGTGAAACCATCTGGTCCCGGGTTTTTCTTTTTAGGGAGGTTTTGTATGGTTGATGCTATTTCCGAACTTGATATGGGCCTGTTCAACATTTCCACTTGATTCTGGCTAAGTCTTGGAAGGTGACGTGCTTCGAAATATCAGTCAATT
The DNA here is from genome assembly GCF_027406575.1 of Nycticebus coucang. Taxonomy (NCBI): domain Eukaryota; kingdom Metazoa; phylum Chordata; class Mammalia; order Primates; family Lorisidae; genus Nycticebus; species Nycticebus coucang. Next base: position 158,135,927 of record NC_069781.1, read on the forward strand.
TCCTTCAGATTTTCATATTTCTGAGAATAAAGTTTCTTGTAATAGTCATTAAGGACTTTTTGTACTTCTGAGGAGTCCATTGTTATTTCGTCTTTGCCATTTCTGATTGATGAGATTAGAGATTTTACTCTTTTTTTTATGATTAGTTCGGCCAAAGGTTTATCTATTTATTGACTTTTTTGAAAAACCAGCTTTTTGATTTATTGATCTGTTGTATTATTCTTTTGTTTTCAATTTCATTTAATTCTGCTCTGATTTTGGTTATTTCTTTTCTTCTACTGGGTTTGGCGTTGGAATGTTCTTCCTTTTCCATTTGCTTGAGATGTCTCATTAAGTTGTTAAATTCCTCTCTTTCCATTATCTTGAGGAAGGCTTGCAGTGCTATAAATTTCCCTCTTAGAACTGCCTTTGCGGTGTCCCAGAGGTTCTGATAGTTCATGTCTTCATTGTTGTTTTGTTCCAAAAAATTGGCAATTTATTTCTTAATCTCATCTCTGACCCAGCTATCATTCAGCATAACGTTATTTAACTTCCATGTTTTTGTATGAGTATGCAGATTCCTGTGGTTACTCAGCTCAAGTTTTATTCCATGGTGGTCTGAGAAGATGCATGGAATAATTTCTATTCCTTTAAATTTACTGAGGTTAGACTTGTGACCTAAGATGTGATCAATTTTGGAGTAAGTTCCATGGGCTGATAAGAAGTATGTGTATTCAGTTTTGTTGGGATGAAATGTTCTGTAGATGTTTGCTAAATCCAAATGTTGGATGGTTAGGTTTAAATCTAATATTTCTTTGCTCAGCTTCTTGTTGGACGATCGATCCAACACTGCCAAAGGAGTGTTGAAATCTCTGACTATTATGGAGCTAGAGGAAATCAAGTTGCTCATGTCTGTTAGAGTTTCTCTTATAAATCGAGGTGCATTCTGGTTGGGTGCATAGATATTAATAATTGAGATCTCATCATATTGAGTATTACCCTTAACAAATATGAAGTGACCATTCTTATCCTTCCTTACTTTTGTTGGTTTAAAGCCTATTGTATCTGCAAATAAAATTGCAACACCTGCTTTTTTCTGATTACCATTTGCCTGAAATATGGATGACCGTCCTTTCACCCTGAGTCTGTATTTGTCTTTTAAGTTAAGATGTGACTCTTGTATGCAACAAATATGTGGCTTGAGTTTTTCTATCCAGTCAGCTAACCTATGCCTCTTTAGAGGACATTTTAAGCCATTCACATTAATGGAGAATATTGATAAGTCTGGTGAAGTTTTGGGTATCGAGTTTTTCAAAAGTCTAGTGGGCATTTTTAATCCTTTTGCCAGTGAGGAAATTGGAGTTTGATCCGAAGTTTCTGAGTGAGTTTACTTTTGTGGTATAGGATTGGGTTGGTCATTATGGAGGATAGGTCTGAGAATATCCTGAAGAGCTGATTTGGTTATGGCAAATTTCTTCAACATATGAATGTCATTAAAGTATTTAATTTCTCCATCATAAATGAAACTCAGTTTAGCTGGATACAAGATCTGGGGTTGAAAGTTATTTTGCTTTAGGATATTAAATATCGGTAACCACCCTCTTCTGGTTTGTAAAGTTTCAGCAGAGAGATCTGCTGTCATTCTAATATTCTTCCCTTTAAAGGTAATGTTTTTTTTTTTTCTCCTGGCAGCTTTGAGAATTTTCTCCTTCATATTAACTTTAGTGAAGTTAATTATGATATGCCTTGGGGATGTCTTATTGGGGTTGAGTCGTGCTGGGGTTCTGAAGCTGTCCGCTATCTGAATTTCAGAATCTCTAGACATGTCTGGAAAATTCTCTTTCATAATTTCATGCAGAAGGGCCTCTGTGCCCAGCGAGGCCACTTCATCTGTTTCTGGAACTCCAATGATTCAGATATTCGCCTTCTTCGAATTATCCCAGAGCTCTCAGAGAGAATGATCCTGTTTTGGTCTCCATTTCTCTTCCTGTTTGAGAGTTTGGGAGTGTTCAAAGGCTTTATCTTCAATGTCAGAAATCTTCTCTTCTGCTTGCTCCATTCTGTTGCTTAGGGATTCTACTGTATTTTTCATATCTTTGAGGGCTGCAAATTCTTGCTTCAGTGTGTCTAAGTCTTTGGTGGTTTTGTCTTTAAATTCATTAAATTCTTGAGACAACTTTTGATTTTCTCTTTGAATTCCTAATTCCACTTTATTTATCTTGTCTGCAATCCAAATTCTGAATTTGATTTCTGACATCTCAGCCAGTTGTTTATGAAGGGCATCTTCAATTACATCTGCCATATCTTTCCTTGTGGGGGTTATTCTATTCTGGTTATTCATGTTACCAGAGTTTTTCCACTGATTCCGCCCCATGGTTGTTTTACTCGGTGTGATTTTTTTCCCCTGGGGTTTGTCGAGGGCCTGTACAGTGTTGTGGGTTGAGAAACTGGGGCTCTGTGTGGTGTGGTGGGGCTAAGTGGTTCTGTCTTGTTTTCAGCTGGTTTCTGTTCCACCCTAGTGAAACAGATACTCTGGATTGAAGTCTCAGCTGTAGAGAAATATCAGCAATTAAGTCACCTTGCCCCCCACCGGCAAACAATTGGAAAAGAAAAATCAAACCTTCCTACCACCGTGCACCCAGGTCACCACATGATTTGTGCTCAGGTGATTGGTTCAGTTCAAAAGGTCCAAATCAATTGTCTCAGTCTGCACCTGTCTCGGGTGAAACAGTTTAACAGGTCTCTGGGAACTGGATCACAGTGGTCTGGTGACTACTCTGGTGTGGCTTGGTCCAGTGCTGCCTGGAGTCAGAAGGAGTCACCCAGCCTATAGATCAGTCTGGGAAGGTTGCTGCCGCCTTCCTCACCTTGCACCACTGTCACACCCAGTCACTGATAGCCCTGCAGTTGGCTGACCCAGTTGCCTGTAGTGAATTGGTACTCCAGGAATTTGCACCTGCCTGAATCACAAGGACGTCTGCCAGGCCACTGAGCTCTGCCTCTCTCTAGCAGGAGGAGGTGAGGCCTGACAACCTTGGGTGTTTGATGAAGGTTGGGGGGTTTTCACTCAGGCCCAGTCTTGCCCCTGATTAATGTTACTGACAGAACAGAACAGAACAACTTTGCAGTTCCACTGCAGAAGAGAAGCTGAATTGAGTTCCAAATCAGCTTGTCTTTGCTCTTGGATTGTCTATAGGCTGACAATCCCCTGAGGGCCAGGTGCGTCTTAGGTTCAGTAAGGCGTACCTCTGGGTCAGCCCCACCCTGGGAGTTTCCCCGGTTTGCAAGTTGGAGTTGCCTCAGGCAAATCCTATACTCAGAGTCTCTGGTTGCCCAGGGAGATAGGGGGTGTGGCTTCAGAATATTCGGTAGTGAGCCGTATTGCTAGCAAAAGAGGGCTGCTGTTTTATGCCTCAGGCAACTGCTGCTCCGGTGCAGTTCCCCTCCGGCCAACCGTTCTCTCTCTGCTCCCGTACCCCAGAGTCTGCATCGACCGGCTGCAGCCTGGCACTGTCTACCCACCTCGAGCCATCACCCAAGAGTCTGGACTCCTGGGGTACAGGCCTCCAGATCTTGGAATGAGAGCAGAGGGGAGCACGGGGAGCCCTGGAAGCCTGGGGTTGTGGGCAGAGAACACACACAGTTTTATGCCTGGCCATATTGTCACCAAAAGACGGCTGTCGTACTGTGCCTCAGGTAACTGCCACTCCAGTGCGGTCCCCTCTCCGCCAACCATCCTCTCCTCACTCCTGTGCCCTGGAGCTGGCACCGACCAGCTGCAGTCGAGGCCCCGTCCATACCCCTTGAGAAATCACCCAAGACTCTGAACTCCTGGGGGACTGGCCTCCAGACCTCAGTGTGAGTGAAGGGGAGTGCTGGGAGCTCAGAATTCCAGGTAGAGACTATATGCAGTTTATACAGTTTTATGCCTGGCAGGAGGATGTTGTGACACCCTAGTAGGGGAGGTAGGTCCAGTTTTTAGAGGGTCTCTCCTGTGGAGTGTAGTGGGAGGACCTTTGAACTCTGCCCGATTTTTTGTGGGGCACTCTGAGCTGTTCTCATGGGGGAGGGGACTCCTGTCTGCTTGGTGATGGATTTTGTACCTTTTGTTTGTATTCTTGTGGTTGCAGCTCACCTCAGCAGGGTTGATGTGCGTTCTTCAACCTTCTCTCTTAGTGCAGCTCAAATCCACCAAGTTACTTGCTGAATTTTTGTCCTTTAACTCTCCTTCTGGACGGGAGCCTCTGTGGAAAGCTGGCTTCAGTCAGCCATCTTGTCTCCTCCCCCCCTTTCTTCTTTTTTGACTCTGTAACTACCTGTGTTAACTCAAAGACTTTATCTTCTAACTCTGATTTTCTTTCTTTTCTGTAATCTAATCTATTTTTGATACTTTCTAGAGCTTCTTTACATTCCCAGATTGTCACCTTCATTTCTTGAAGCTCATCCGTATTTTCTCTATAGTCTATATCTCTCATATGACTTATGTTTCTGTCTTTCCATTTTCTTATCCAATCCCTTTATTGTCTTAATCATCCATATTTTAAATTCCTTTTCTGTTAAATCCATTAATTCTTTATAGGAGGAGTCTTCTGTAAAAATTGCCTTGTGGTCCCTTCGAAGAGTTTCTCTGTTTTGATTCTTCATGGTACCTGAATTATTTTTCTTTTGGTTCCTCTTTTTTGTGTACTTTCTTCTTGTTCACTTCCTTGTGCACCTTTTTCTTTCTCACTTCCTCCTTTGCTTTGAGTTACCTTGTCTCAGATTTTGTGTATAGAAGATAATGAATTTAATATTGAGTAGGAGGTGCCTCAAATAAATATTCATCCAGTGTGCATCATGCTTAGGGGAGAATATTGATGATCTTAAAATACCATTTAATTTTGAATATGGAGAAGTTAGAGGAAGTTCTGGAAGACCTGCCCTGCTCTATTTTCTAACGAAGGAAAGAAGAGTTTAGGCTCCATTTGGTCAGACAGTGTAGACTTTTATTTCTATTTAAAAAGAAGATGGTAATTTAGGGCGAGTAGACTTTATGAAGGGTCAGTTTGGATTTTTTATCTATAAAAATAATTCTATTTTTAACAATCTCGTTAAGTTGCTGAATTGGATAGTCATAAATCTATATAAGTTAAACAAACTTGCATTTCTAGGACAAATCCAATGTGGAATGAATGTAAAATTAGTATAAATAAATTTTACATTGCTGTGTTCTATTTGCTAATATTTGTTGAATTTTTTTTATTAATATTAATGAGAAATTGGCTTGTAATTTTCATTTCTCCTGCAGTCTGTCAGGTATTGGTGTCTTGGTTAGAATAGCATCAAAAAATAAGTAGAGGAGTGTACCTTGCTTTTTGCTACTTTTTGGAAGTATGTATGAATAATTGGAATTATCTATTTATTAAACATAAGTATAACTTACCTCTACCGATGTCTGGGTCTGTCATATTTCTTATAGAGATATTTATAGTACTAACTCAACATCTGTAATTTTTATATAATTATTTTCTGCTTATATGGTTATTTTTGTGTCATATATATTTTAATCTAAGTTTTTTAACTTGTTGGTATAAAGTTGTTCATAATATTCTTTAAGTCTGTGTTCCAGTGGAAGGCCTACTCATTATTAATAAATCAATTTTGTTTTGTTGTATCTTTACCATATCTTTTTAAATGTACTTACCCATTAATTTCTCCTCCTATGTTTGTCATCATTTTTTTCTTAAAATTAATGTTTTTCATTTTTTTAAATTCTCAAATTGAAACCTCCATTTTCAGCCTCCCTTATTAATGTCCTTTTTTATTGACAGTGTGTGTCCCACAAATTATAAATATATTAATTTTATCATTACTTTTATTATTTTATTAGCTGCATTAGCAATATAATATTTGTTTATAAATCCAAAAATATTTATATTTTTTCAATGTATACACACACATAGAAAAAATTATGTTTATATTGTTCTCCAAATACATACATATTAATTATATTCTTGCTATTGGTTAATAATTTAATACATTTTTGTCTAAATAGCAGATCTGTGTGAAATGTTTTTTTGAATTTGTTTAGAGATTTAATTTGGCCATGAATATTCTAAAAGAAATATTACATGTCTGTTTTAATTGACTATATAATCTGAAACTACTGACTAAAGTATTCTAAATACAACTTGTAGATCAACTCCCTTAGCTTTTTATTATTTACATCTTCAGGAGGGTTGTTGATCTTCTTGTCTTGTTAAGCAATCAGTTTTTAAGAGATTTGGGTATTGTTTCTATCATAATGTTTATTTTTCAAATTTTCCTGTTTTTTGATTTAAAAAATACTTAAACTATTTCATCAGGTAGGTACAATAGAGATAGAAATTATAATACAATAATGTCCTTTGTATCTAATAATGATTTTATATTTATTTTATTTTGTTTATATAATGTTAAAAACTTTTGTTGTTTTTTTTTTTGAGACAGAGTCTTACTATATCGCCCTAGGTAGAGTGATGTGGTGTCACAGCTCACAGCAACCTCAAACTCTTGAGCTTAAGCGAATCTCTTGTCTCAGCCTCCCAAGAGACACCCTCAATGCCCACCTATTTTTTTTTTTGTTGCTTTGCAGTTGTCATTGTTGTTTAGCAGGCCGGGGTTGGGCTCAAACCCGCTGGGCTTGGTGTATGTGGCTGGCACCCTCACTGAGCCACAGGAGCTAAGGCAAGTTAAATGCTTTTTATTCGTATTTTTCTACTATGTTATTTTGCTATTTGTTTTCATGTTTTCCTCTCCCCTTTGCTTTCTCTTTCAATCTTTTTCTTTATATTTTCTTATAATTTTGGTGTTATTATTACTAACAAATAGGCTTTTTATGTTGTCTTTCACTTTTTGTTTTAATATTAAAAGTTTTAGACAATTTTTATTTTTTGATATATATGTGATATATACATCAGATATTGTAATAAATACAAAGATATATATTAAAAGTAAATATGTCTTCAATTTTATTTTGTGATATTTATTTATCCAATTATTCATAAGTTTTAAGACATTTCTTCTTTTTTACAATCTTTCTTTGGGTTAATTGTTTGATTTTTCTTTTTCTTATTCCAGCTTTTCTTCACCCCCGACTGGTTTAGAAGTTACATGTTGCATTTCTTTTGTGTTGGTAGATAATTTCATATGCATATTTTTAGTTATTGATTCTAAATTCAATTAGTTTGTAATCTTTTAAATATAATAGATTTACTAACTTCAATAATTTATCTGTTGACTTCATTGTCCAGCATTTTAATTTTATCTTTCTCTTTAACCACAATTATAAGCTCATTATTATAATTCAACCCTGTCATTGCTCATTTAAATTTATTATTGTGTTTTCCAATATATTTGTTCATTCATTCTTGAATCTCAGACTTTCTTTTTGGAATAATGGTTTCTTTTCCTGAAGTACCTTTTAAAAAGTATTCCTTTGTAAGGATCTGTTGCAGGCAAATTCTGAGTTTCTCTCTCTCTCTCCCTCTCTCTCTGTGTGCGATCATCTCTAGAGTACTGTGATACTTGAATGATAGATTTCTTCTATATGATACTGCTATAAACAACTTCTCATCAAATGTCTTTTATTTTTAAAAATAACTGCTTTTTTTCTTTTCTAGAATAACTTATTCTTTTAAAATCTGAGATGGCTGTAAAACAGCACACAGGGCTCTGGGTAAGAGAAGAAACTTAATGACACAAAGATTTTAACAAGGTCCAATTTCAAATTTCTGTGTAGAACTGTATGTCCTTATACCTTACATTATTTATGAAAACTTAGTACTGAAACACTACGAGGTTGTCTCAACATTTTCAATCAGAGGAATAAAACTGCACAGCTTTCTCTTTAAAAAATCCACTTTGTTTTCTTCCAAATATAGTTGATATGTAATCCAATTCTTTCAACTATGTCCACTACGATTGTTGATGATACTGGCTGTTGTTTATGAGTTTTTACTATTTCTATTTCATACAAGACAAATAACATCAATAACCAATATTAAATTCTGATTTAATTACTTTGAAAAAAAAATCTGAGACTCTTTGTCTTTTAAAAATTCTCAACCATTTTTACTTTGACTATTGTTTCTCAGATTATCTTTAGTTTCAAGTTGTAGAACCCTGAATAGGCATTTATTTTATTATTATTTTTTTAATCTTTTTTTTTTTTATTAAATCATAGCTGTGAACATTGATATCATCATGAGGCATCATTCACTAGCTTCACAGACCGTTTGACACACTGGTTAACATAGCCTTACTGGCATTCTCTCAGTTACTGTGCCAAGACACATTCCACATTTACCAAGTTTCACATATACCCTTGTAAGATGCACCGTTGGTATTTATGCTACAACTTCTGATTCTGTCTTATGTGTCTCAGATTGTCTTTCATATTTTCCATCTCCTTGTCCCTTGGTGTTTTATTCTGAATATTTTCTTTCTTTTTTTTTTTTGAAGTGATTTTTTTTAATCACTCACGTTGATTTTAACTATTAATATTGTACAGTAAAACAAGCAAAATGAAACAATTCCTATCCAATAGTTAGAAAAATCATAGGAAATTATAAATAATAGTATCTCTTTGAAGGTCAAAAAGCAAAATTTACTTTTTACTTCAGAAACTGCTGAGTTTGCAAATAATTTTAATAGGGTATGAACTATACAAACATATCAAATCAGGCAAAATAAAAGAATTTTAGGTCAGTCTTTAAATTAGCCGTTCATAATCTCTTTAAAATTGCTCCAGTAGAGATGTTGACCTAATAGTTAACAGACACTGAAAATGTATTACATGTAAAGATCAGTATCTGAACTAGACCTTAATTTGGTTAACTGAGGAGATAGAGAGCACTTTTATCCTCATTTTATAGAGGAAAATGTACAGCTTAGTGTGGTTAAATGGTTTTGTCCAAGGTCTCTCTCTCTTTTTTTTTATTGTTGGAAATTCATTGAGGGTACAATAAGCCAGGTTACATTGATTGCAATTGTTAGGCAAAGTCCCTCTTGCAATCATGTCTAGCCCCCATAAAGTGTGACACACACCAAGGCCCCACCCCCCTCCCTCCATCCCTATTTCTGCTTTTCCTCCCCCCCATAACCGTAATTGTCACTAATTGTCCTCATATCAAAATTGAGTACATAGGATTCATACTTCTCCATTCTTGTGATGCTTTACTAAGAATAATGTCTTCCACGTCCATCCAGGTTAATACAAAGGATGTAAAGTCTCCATTTTTTTTTAATAGCTGAATAGTATTCCATGGTATACATATATCACAGTTTGTTAATCCATTCCTGGGTTGGTGGGCATTTAGGCTGTTTCCACATTTTGGCGATTGTAAATTGAGCTGCAATAAACAGTCTAGTACAAGTGTCCTTATGATAAAAGGATTTCTTTCCTTCTGGGTAGATGCCCAGTAATGGGATTGCAGGATCAAATGGGAGGTCTAGCTTGAGTGCTTTGAGGTTTCTCCATACTTCCTTCCAGAAAGGTTGTACTAGTTTGCAGTCCCACCAGCAGTGTAAAAGTGTTCCCTTCTCTCCACATCCATGCCAGCATTTGCAGTTTTGAGATTTTGTGATGTGGGCCATTCTCACTGGGGATAGATGATATCGCAGGGTTGTTTTGATTTGCATTTCTCTAATATATAGAGATGATGAACATTTTTTCATGTGTTTGTTAGCCATTCGTCTGTCATCTTTAGAGAAAGTTCTATTCATGTCTCTTGCCCATTGATATATGGGATTGTTGGCTTTTTTCATGTGGATTAATTTGAGTTCTCTATAGATCCTAGTTATCAAGCTTTTGTCTGATTGAAAATATGCAAATATCCTTTCCCATTGTGTAGGTTGTCTCTTTGCTTTGGTTATTGTGTCCTTAGCTTTTCAGTTTAATGAAGTCCCATTTGTTTATTTTTGTTGTTGTTGCAATTGCCACGGCAGTCTTCTTCATGAAGTCTTTCCCCCGGCCAGTATCTTCCAGTGCTTTTCCTATGCTTTCTTTGAGGATTTTTATTGTTTCATGTCTTAAATTTAAGTCCTTTATCCAACTTGAATCAATTTTTGTGAGTGGGAAAGGTGTGGGTCCAGTTTCAGTCTTTTACATGGAGACATCCAGTTCTCCCAACACCATTTATTGAATAGGGAGTCTTTCCCCCAAGGTATGTTCTTGTTTGGTTTATCGAAGATTAGGTGGTTGTAAGATGTTAGTTTCATTTCTTGGTTTTAAATTTGCTTCCAAGTGTCTATGTCTCTGTTTTTGTGCCAGTACCATGATGTCTTGACCACTATGGCTTTGTAGTACAGACTGAACTCTAGTATGCTGATGCCCCAGCTTGATTTTTATTACCAAGAACTGCCTTAGCTATATGGGGTTTTTTCTGGTTCCATACAAAACGCAACATCATTTTTTCCAAATCTTGAAAGTATGATGTTGGTATTTTGATAGGAATGGCATTGAATAGGTAGATTGGTTTGGGAAGTATAGACATTTTAACAATGTTGATTCTTCCCATCCATGAGCATGGTATGTTCTTCCATTTGTTAATATCTTCTGCTATTTCCTTTCTGAGGATTTCATAGTTTTCTTTATAGAGGTCATTCACCTCCTTCGTTAGGTATATTCCTAGGTATTTCATTTTCTTTGAGACTATGGTGAAGGGAGTTGTGTCCTTAATTAGCTTCTCATCTTCACTGTTATTGGTGTACACAAAGGCTACTGACTTGTGGACATTGATTTTATATCCTGAAACATTACTGTATTTTTTGATGACTTTTAGGAGTCTTGTGGTTGAGTCTTTGGGGTTCTCTAAGTATAAGATCATGTCGTCAGGAAAGAGGGAGAGTTTGACCTCCTCTGCTCCCATTTGGATTCCCTTTATTTCCTTATCTTGCCTAATTGTATTGGCTAGAACTTCCAGCAGTACATTGAATAGTAAAGGTGACAGAGGACAACCTTGTCTGGTTCCAGTTCTAAGAGGAAAAGCTTTGAGTTTTACTCCATTGAGTAAAATATTAGCTGTGGGTTTGTCATAGATAGCTTCAATCAGTTTTAGAAATGTGCCACCTATGCCTATACTCTTCAGTGTTCTAATTAGAAAAGGATGCTGGATTTTATCGAATGCTTTTTCTGCATCTATTGAGAGGATCATGTGATCTTTATTTTTGCCTCTGTTAATATGGTGGATAACGTTTATGGACTTGCGTATGTTAAACCAGCCTTGCATCCCTGGGATGAAGCCTACTTGATCATGATGAATGACTTCTTTGATGATAAGCTGTAATCTATTGGCTAGGATTTTGTTGAGGATTTTTGCGTCTATATTCATGAGTGAGATTGGTCTGAAATTCTCCTTTTTGTTTGCGTCTTTTCCTGGTTTTGGTATCAGGGTTATGTTTGCTTCATAGAATATGTTGGGGAAGCTTCCTTCTTCCTCAATTTTTTGGAATAATTTTTGCAGTACAGGAATAAGCTCTTCCTTGAAGGTTTGATAGAATTCTGGAGTGAAGCCATCTGGACCAGGGCATTTTTTGTTTGGAAGATTTTTTATTGTTTCTTTGATCTCAGTGCTTGAAATTGGTCTGTTCAGGAGCTCTATTTCTTCCTGGTTAAGTCTAGGGAGAGGGTGTGATTCCAAATATTTATCCATTTCCTTCACATTGTCAAATTTCTGGGCATAGAGTTTCTGGTAGTATTCAGAGATGATCTCTTGTATCTCTGTGGGATCAGTTGTTATTTCCCCTTTATCATTTCTGATTGAGGTTACTAGAGATTTTACTTTTCTATTTCTAGTAAGTCTGGCCAATGTTTTATCTATTTTATTTATTTTTTCAAAAAACCAACTCCTTGTTTCATTAATTTTCTGAATGGTTCTTTTGTTTTCAATTTCATTGATCTCTGATTTGATTTTGGATATTTCTTTTCTTCTACTGCATCTAGGCTTAGATTATTCTTCTTTTTCCAAATCCATAAGATGGCTTGTGAGATTGTTGATGCGCTCTCTTTCTGTTTTTCGAATGTAGGCATCTAAAGTGATGAATTTTCCTCTCAAAACTGCTTTTGCAGTATCCCACAGGTTTTGGTAGCTTGTGCCTTCATTGTTGTTATGCTGAAGGACGTTAATGATTTCCTCTTTCATTTCTTCCTGCACCCATCTGTTATTCAACAGAAGATTGTTTAATTTCCATGCCTTTGTGTGGGGTTGAGCGTTTTTGTTAGAGTTGAGTTCCACCTTTAGCGCCTTAAGGTCTGAGAAGATACAAGGTAAAATTTCAATTCTTTTGATTCTGTTGATATTTGTTTTGTTTCCCAGGATATGATCAATTTTGGAGAATGTTCCATGGGGTGATGAGAATAATGTATTCTCTTTATCTTTGGGGTGGAGTGTTCTATATGCGTCTATCAAGCACAGTTGTTCTAGGGTCTCATTTAAATCTCTTATATCTTTGTTTAATTTCTGTTTAGAGGATCTGTCCAGCTCTGTAAGAGGAGTGTTAAAGTCCCCTGTTATGATGGTATTATCAGATATCATATTGCTCAGACTGAGTAAGGTCTGTTTCATGAATCTGGGAGCATTTAAATTGGGTGCATAAATATTTAGAATTGAAACATCTTCTTGTTGTATTTTTCCCTTGACCAATATAAAGTGACCATGTTTGTCTTTTTTGACTTTAGTTGCTTTAAATCCACATGAATCTGAAAATGAGATTACAACTCCTCTTTTTTTCTGAATGCCATTTGCCTGAAAAATTGTCTTCCAACCCTTGACTCGGAGCTTTAATTTGTCTTTTGAAGCCAGGTGTGTTTCTTGCAGACAGCAAATGGATGGCTTGTGTTTTTTAATCCAGTCAGCCAATCTATGTCTCTTCAGTGGGGAATTCAAGCCATTAACAATTATTGAGACAATTGATAAGTGTGGTAGTATTCTATTTATCTTATTTGGTGAGAGTCCATTGCTTAGTTTTATCTTTTGCATCAGTGTGGAGGTTAGGTTCTGTCCTTTAATTTCTGAGTTCTTACTTTGCTGCTGATCCATTGTGGTGGTCAGTGTGCAGAACAGGTTGAAGTATTTCCTGTATAGCTGTTCTTGTTGTGGTGAATTTACTCAATGTTTGTATATCCGTAAATGATTTGATTTCTCCGTCAATTTTGAAGCTTAGCTTAGCAGGGTACAGAATTCTGGGCTGGAAATTGTTCTGCTTAAGTAGATTAAAGGTAAATGACCAGTGTCTTCTTGCTTGGAAAGTTTCATTAGAGAAGTCTGCGGTCACTCTGATGGATTTGCCCCTGTAGGTCAACTGGCGCTTACTCCTGACAGCTTGCAGAATCTTTCTTTTGTCTTACCTTTGGACAGGTTCATCACAATGTGTCTTGGAGAAGCTCAGTTTGAGTTGAGGCAACCTGGGGTCCGATATCCCTCTGAAAGCAGTGTGTCAGAATCTTTGGTGATATTTGGGAAATTTTCTTTTTAATATTCTCTAGTATGGCTTCCATTCCTCTGGGGCATTCTTCTTCCCCTTCTGGGATTCCTATAACTCGTATGTTGGAACGCTTCATAAAGTCCCATAATTCTGACAGTGAACGTTCTGCTTTCTCTCTCTTCCTTTCTGACTCTTTTACTATCTGAGTTACCTCAAGAACTCTGTCTTCTACCTCTGAAATTCTTTCTTCTGCATGGTCTGACCTGTTGCTGATACTTTCCATTGCATCTTTAAGTTCCCTAATTGACTGTTTCAGTTCCTTCAGCTCTGCTATATCCTTTTTATATTCTTCATATCGTTCATCTCTTATTTGATTCTGTTTTTGTATTTCCTTTTCGTTATTTTCCACTTTATTAGCAGTTTCCTTCATTGTTTCCATCATTTCTTTCATTGTTTTCATCATGTGTATTCTAAATTCCCTTTCTGTCATTCCTAACATTTCTTTACAGGTGGAATCCTCTGAAGTAGCTACCTCATGGTCCCTTGGTGGGGTTGTTCTGGACTGGTTCTTCATGTTTCCTGGAGTTGTCTGCTGATTCTTCCTCATGAGTGATTTCTTTTATCTGTTTCCTTGCCCTAATTTTCCTTTCACTTCCTCTTACTCTTTAAGTTCTCATGCCTGTGGACTAAGGGTTAGATGAGTCGTTTTGGTACAGGACCAGAAGGGTGAGAAGTTTGAAGAGCAAGAAAAGGATGAAAGAATGAGGACCGAGTGAAAAGGAAAAAAAATAGAGAAAGGAGAGTGGATGGGTAAAAGGACTATTGACAAAAAGAAGAGAGGCACAGAAATAGGGAGACAAACCAATATAGGTGTACAGTAGGGTACTTTGACACAACCTTAAAAAAAACCACCTTCTGGGTTTGCCCAGTTGGGTGGTTCCCTTGAGGTCAGCAGCTCTTTGCTAACCTGGTCAGACACAGTATCCCACCTCCACCAAGTAGAGAAGAAAGACAAAAATGGTATAAATCAAACCAAAAGAAGCAAACAGAAAACTTTATGGGATAAAATTGGGTGAAAAACCAAATAATAGCGGTAGAAACAGTAGCAAAAATGAAGTTCTAGTTATTAAAAGAGGCAGCAATGGGAAATTATAATTAAACCAGAAAAATTGAGAAAGAAAAAAGATCTGTACAGGAAAGGTTGAAATTGAAAAACAAAACAATACCAACAACATCAAAATTAACAAAAAAACAACCAAACCAAGAAAAAAAAAAAAAAACAACCAAACACAACCAAAACCAAAGCAGTATGTATATTTTGTTGAATATTGTCTGGGCAAGACATCGTCTTCTGGGGTATGAGATGTTAATCACAGTTCTGATACGACTGGAGGCTGCTGATTTCTCAAACCCCAGCAGGTAGACACCCTAAATCTCTCTTCAGCCCACTTGAAAGACACTTTGAACTTGTAAACTTGCTGAGCAGAAGCCTTCCCAGGAAAGTGCTTGTCGATGGAATCACTGCTGAATTGGCTATCCTCTTACCCAGTGTGCCAAAACCAGTCTCACTCTGCCCCTGAGGGTTAGGGCTGCAAGGCGGCTCAGATACCACTCTTAGGCTACTCTGTGCTGGGTTACCAGCCCCCACCGATTCTAGCTCTGTGACCATGAGGGCGGAGCTTGCCGGGGCATATCACTCAAAATGGCTCCCTGTGGACCACAGCCAAACACTATTAGCTCCGTCTGGCTCAGTGGCTGAGACTGGGGCCCCCTACAATGGCCAAAGTTCTCCGCATTCCCGCTCAGGCTCTCCCCTAGGCAGCTTAACTGAGTGCCAAGTCCAAAGTCACCAAAACAGTTCACAGGTAAGGCCTTTCCGGTTTGCAGTCTTGCTGCTACTGAACTTACAGTTGTGGGCGGGTTTAGACCGATTGAACACACGTGACCACTTGCCGGTTTTCCACTGTTTTAGTCCTCCTCTTGGGGTCCAGAAGTCTTTCGCTGACTCTCTGTATCCTCGCAGGGGTGATGATAGGCAGATCCCACCAGCCAGGCATGCCTGGAGTCCTATCTCCCCAGACTCAGATGGTGCCCAGATGCAAGGAAGCTGTTACTCGGCCGCCATCTTGCTCTCCCGGTTTTGTCCAAGGTTTCTTAACCACTAAGTTGTTGTGCTGAGGTCTGAACCCAACATTTATTAGCTGAATTTTAAGCTATATAATTTAGAGAACATATCATGGGAAGCACATAGACAGTTGTTAAACCACGCCACTGTATTATCAAATCCTTGAGTTATTACATGCTACACCGGTCCCGGGGGGAAAGTGCCATACGTGCGCGCGCTAGGGCTGTGCGGCGCTGGTGGCAGGCAGGGCCAATGGTAGTGGCAGCGCTGTCCTAAGAGCTGGACTGGAGCCAGGGGAAACGCAGGCGGCAAAGGCTGAGGCAGGGGCGTGGGGAGCTGTGGCCGCGGAGAGCCGTGGACCTGGAGCTGCTGCCGCGCTGCACACGCTCTCTGCCCTTCTCCGGCTCCCTATTCTGAATATTTTCCAGAATTCCAGTTAATTGATTCTCTTTCTAGATGTCTTTACTGCAATGTAGAATTTGTATCCATCTCTCAATTATCTGTCATGTATGTACAAAGTACCTTTTTATTTTTTTTAATTTGATTATTTTTGAACCTTTCTTTTTTCTTTATATATTCAACCTACAATTTTATTTTCTCAAATAAATTTTGCATAACTGTTATTTCTGGACTGTTTCTCACATACCCTTCTATCTATCTTACTTTATTACTTAAATTCTATTCATTGCAGTTTCCTAAGTTCTAGATTATTGTACTAAATGCTTCCAGTGGTTATTTTAGTTTCCCTCTTACATCTAGGAGTATTGTCAACCCAAATCCTTTAAAGTAAATTGTTGACTTGAATTTGGGTCAAAGGCAAATGGTAGCCAGTGAGTAATTATGCTTTCTCCTGGGAGATTTCTGTTTTTCTCTTGTACTTCCAGGTAGAGTTAAAACAATTTCCCCCCCAGGTCCCCTTGTGGGGTAATATATTTCTTTCCTAGTTTACAGTTGCATAAGAAGGTTTGGCACCACAGGGGACTCAGCACTATCTGAGAGATTTATGGTTCACGCTCCATGTTATGGGGATTTGGAGAATGCCTTTTGTAAGCTTGATGTGATTATTAAAACCTTGGCTTACCGCTCTAGGTTTCTGTTCCTGTTTTATTTTTGGACTCTGGGACTTTCCTTTATTTTAGCCAAAAAAGTTTTAGAAATGTATTATTCAGTAACTTTAGCTATTATATAGTGGGGTAGTTTCTCAGCATATCTAATATTCTATATTGCCTAAAATAGAAGTCTCAAATTATTTAAGTTTTATTTTTTAGGTCTAAATTGTCTGCAAAATGAGATGGCTTAATTATTATTTTGACAATTACTAACATGGCTGAAAGGTTAAAAAACTCCTTTTTTGTTGCATATTGTCTTTCTTTTCTATTTTATGTGTCTTTTATTTATAACTTCTCTCCTGGTCTGAATTTATAAATGAATACTGAAAAATAAATATTGATTAACTCTGAATCTCCCAGGTTGGCAATACAGTAGAGAGGAGAGTGAGCGTCTGTAATTCAGAAAGTTTTAAAGCGCATGATCTCTTTGTCATAATCATCTTTCCTGCCTAGTGTTAGGAAGTCACCTCACAGTCAGAGTTAAGTCACCTCACAGTTCAACCAAGAAGTGCAATAATATCTTTTTGTGTCATAAAGAAATTCAAGCTAATAATGCAAATATGGGATTATGTTAACTTCAATATTGTCCACACTGATTCTCTATTTTATGTCCTCTTATTTTACAGTACTAGCTTTGATATTTTCTTTTATGACTATACTACGTACATCATTATCCTCTTAGAAATCTCTCTCATGGGAAGCAAAGTGACCCTGGAGTTTGCCTTTGGGCTACACTTATCACTCAAGCAGTATTTGATAACACATTATTTTTCCTTCTAAATTAATAATTTAGACTCCCACTAGTTCCCTCTTATGTATCATCCACCACTATAGCCTTAATAATTTCTGAATGATAAACTTCTAACCTAAAGACATTGGGGAGGCTGATACAGTATTTTTCTATGTTGATTAGGCCTACTGCTTTGTTTTGCATTAGTTTTCAGAGCAGCTGTAGAAACAAAACATTCATAATAGCTTTCAAATTGAATCAGTGTGTATAGATTGCTGATATTCTGGAAACCCTTTCACCCATCTTATTAATTTATACTTAGGGAGTAGGCAATTTTCAGATTTTATTTTGAGATGATAAACCATAATGGATCTAAACATGTGAAGATACATATTTAATGCACTTTAATGCCTTTATGGTCTCACTGTTAAAACGGAGAGCCCTAAATAATCCCGCATAGGAATGCTTACACTATCACTGCTGTGTTCCCTGAAGAGCGATGAATATGTTCTAGTCAAACCTCCATTACTCCAACTTTTTGAAATATTTGTATCTCTGCAAGTTTTGCCTGGTGCTGGGATTCCACTGGTAGATGACTTCAATGTGCTGTTGTGTACGGTGAGTCTGAAAAATAGAGACAAACCTTGATTTTGCTTCCAACGAAGATTTAAGACTAGTATTTTATGAAAAATAACTTGAGAAACTCTGATGTAATTATTACTGTGGATATTACATGTCTATTTTTGTTGTAAATGGTGGTGAATGTCTCCTTTCACCATGGAAATCAGCTTTTTATTGTACAGAATCTATGCCATTGGTACTGCTATTCATGTTTTATATTTAAAGGCTATAAATAGATAAGCAACAATTGGCTAATATTTATTAAGGAACGATAAATGAAAAGTCATATCCTTTTCTATGGCTTTATCTCCTTTAATACAACAGTGCTTTGCTGTAGGTATTTTATTAACTCTAATTTTTTTTTAATTGTTAGGGAATCATTGAGGGCACCAAGAACCAGGTTACACTGCTCGCATTTGTTAGGTAAAGTCCCTCTTATAATTGTGTCCCACCCCCAAGAGGTAGGTTACACACTGTGACCCCCCAACCCTCTCTCTCCTTCCCTGTCCCCACTCCCCCATTCCCTCATCCGCCCCTCCCACATATTAGCATTGATTGCCATTATATCAGAATTGAGTACATTGGTTTCTTGCTTCTCCATTCTTGTGATGCTTTACTAAGAAGAATGTTTTTCAGCTCCATCCAGGTTAATACAAAAGATGTAATCTCACCATCCTTTTTAGTGGCTGAATAGTACTCCATTGTGTACATATACCATAGCTTGTTAAACCATTCTTGGATTGGTCGGGATTTAGGTTGTTTTCACAATTTGGCAATTGTAAATTGAGCTGCAATAAATAGTCTAGTGCAAATGTGCTTATGATAAAAGGATTTTTTTCTTCTTGGTAGATGCCCAGTAATGGGATTGCAGGATCAAATGGGAGGTCTAGTTTGAGTTCTTTGAGGATTCTTCATACTACCTTTTGTACATCTAAGGAGACAATAACCAAAGCAAAGAGACAACCATCAAAATGGGAAAAGATATTTTCTTATTATCAATCAAACAAAAGCTTGATAACTAGAATTTATAGAGAACTCAAATTAAGCACCAAAAAAGAGCCAACAATTCCTTATATCAATGGGAAGTGAAATAAATAAAACTTTCTCTAACAAACATATGAAAAAGTGCTCACCATCACTAATTATCAGAGAAATGCAAATCAAAACCACCATGAGATATCACCTAACCCCAGTGAGAATGGCCCATATCACAGGCTCAAAGCTGCAGATGCTGGAGTGGATGTGGAGAGAAGGGAACAGTTTCACACTGCTAGTGGGACTACAAACTGATACAATCTTTTTATTAACTCTTTTTTATTACATGAGGAAACTGAATCTTAGAGACCTCATTCCAAAGTCATACACTTGGGGAATGTTTGGAATTTATATTGCAACTCTGATTTTTCTCAACCAGAAATGAGCATTGGCATTTAGGTGGTGGTTTAGGATGAAAAGAAGAAGTACAGTAAGTATATATTCTAGTCATCTAGAAAGTTGGGATGTTGTTGAGCTTTTAATACTGACAATGACCATAACCTTAACACAAATACCCAGGAGAGGCCCCATGTTCCTATTATTAGTTCCATTTTATAATTACTGCCTTATAATCACAGAATTAAGAGTGCTAAATTTAGGAGACGCTCTTAGAGATCATGCAAATTAAGCTTTATATTTTACCAGTAGTAAAATTAGAGTTTAGAGAAAAGAATGATTTATTCCAAATACAAGCTTGTTTTTTTTTTCACTTTTATTTCACATTTAATGGTGATTTTATGTACAACAAAAGGTAAATTACTTAAAGGTAGACACTGTGCCCATTTTTTCAGGTCACAGAGTGGAGTATTAATTATGTCTTCCTGTAAAATTTTATGTGAATGGAAACTACCTTTATAACATTTTGGTCCACCCCCTACACACTGTGTAATAACTTACCAATTTAACTGATGCATTACGATGATCAATAAGATAATTTATGGGCACGTGCTTTAATTATTCAGGGTGTTCATAAAATTCATGTGAAATTTACTATGTGAAACTATTTTAAGTTGCTCACTAACTTTATGTCCACTCTGTATTTGAAGCCTTGCATTTCCTTTGCAACAAATGCCTCCAAATTATATTCTTGATGTCCAAAATGGTCACTCTGACTTTTGTCTCCTTGTTGAAAAAGTCATAACAAGAGTTAGCTAATGTAATCATCATCATCATCATTATTAATGAGTTTTTAAAACGTCCTTGGCATTGCCCCAGTTACTTCTATAATTATTTTCTCAAACTATTCCAGAAATGACCCTGTGCAGTGGACCGATTTTATAAATAAAGGACAAAAGCTTAGAAAAGTGAGGCCATTTATTCAAGCGAGTAGCAAAATTGGAACTTTGATTCCTTCTTCCTTTGGATTGTTCTTTCTTTACCTTGCTTTCTTGAAATTTACTTTATATCATCAGTAAGAATATGAAATTATCTACTTTTTCTTTTACTTCTCTTCCACCAAAATGCCACCTTCATGGCAGCAAAGTCTATTTTTGTGTTTTCTCTGTTTGCATTCTCAGCATGGAGCATAGTGCCTGCCACACAAAAGGCACTTGTCATGTCAACATTATTTGCGGAATGAACAAATATTTGATTCCAAGGTCACTTCGGGGCCATTATACAAAGAGAAGCAATTTCTACTAAACAGATATCCATTTTAAGGGGGGGGAATTCAAGTTTTAATGTAGCTAATGATTTAGTTTGCTAAAATTAGAAACATAATGTCCTAAGAATTTTATTTTGTAATTTAGTATCTTGTATTACTGAGTCTGGAGAACACAGTCAAATGTAACTTAAGGAATGTCATCGTATACACAGTACCTGAGAGAAATCCTAATGAGGGGGTTCCCTATGTGCCTGAGTACACATATAAGAAAAGGGCTTATGTTAAAAGCACAAAAATTAGGACAGTCTTGTCAAATACTGGGGCAAGTTTTTGAAATGTTATGAAGAATCAGTTTTTCTACCTATTCCTATTGACTTCTCTGCAGACTGTTAGGTGCTGTGCCTGGTGGTCTTACTATGTCCTTTCTGAGCTTCAATGTCCCTCACTAGGAATATGGAAGGCCACACTACCATGAATGAGGTTCTCAGGCCCTTGGCTGTCATTGTGAATGGCACCACTCTTATTATTTATTCTATATACTCTTATGCCAGCCAGGGAGATGAGGCATAATCAGTGCTATAAAAAAGGCAATTTGCAGTTTGTGACAAAATAAGAGACTTGCTTGACTATCATTTAGATTGTGTAACTATGCAAGATTTAATTTTCTTAATGCATTTGTACTTCTCATGTTTGATAATATCACTAAGAAATAGATGTAATTCCAAAATGACGATCAGCTCTGAAATGGACAATTAGTTGAATCAAATATTCAAATCTGTAATTGATTACATAAGAAGGAAGCTTAATGGTTTCTGGCATTCTCATAGACATTAAAATGAAAATACTGGTAGGTTTGCTTTTTACTCTTGTAGCACTATGTTTACTATTTTCTTTGGTTTGGGGTAAAGTCGAGCAATTAGGGTGTGACATAAACTTCATGTTGGCTGCCCCTCTGCCTAACATAATTTCTCATGCACTGTATGTTTTTAATTTAGTAAATATTTTGGGGAGTCTATTATACTTCAGCCTACTTCAGATAGTGATCAGTAATGAAAGCAAAGTACAGGCAAGGTTTAAAATTGAGGTTTAAGTCTTAGTTTTGTTACTCACAGATGCCAGGAAACATAATGTAAGTGTAAAATACTTTCAACACATTCTGCAAGTGAAAGAAGAAATATAGGGCCATCTGCACATTCCAGGGACAAGGCTCTCTAGCATAGGAGGAGTGTGTAAGAACATAACTCAAGCCAGTTCAAATAATCTTCCTTTTATTTATTTGTTGTATGTCTGAACAAATAACTTTAACTTTTTGTACATAATTTCCTCATTTTCTGGGTGGGGATAGTCATAGTACATACTTTTTAATGTTGTGAGGATTAAATGTTGTGTGTGTATACACAATTACAAAAGAGATTGGCAAGTTACCCTGTGAACCAAATTCAGCCTGCCACCTGTTTGTACAGCCCAAGGACAAAGAATAGTTTTCATGATCTTTTATATATTTAAGAAAATTGAAATGAAATTTTTTGGGGCCAGGTATGGTGGATCATGCGTGTAATGCTGGGACTCTGGGAGGCCAAGGAGGATGGATTGCCTGAGCTCAGCAATTTGAAATCAGCCTGAGCAAGAGCAAGACCTTGTCTCTAAGAAAATAGTCATGTGGCAGGTGCCTGTAGTCCCAGCTACTTGGGAGGCTCAGGCAAGAGAATTGCTTGAGCCCAAGAGTCTGAGGTTGGTGTGACCTATAACGCCACAGTACTCAACCTCAGAGAAACTGAGTCAGACTCTGACTAAAAAAGAAAAAAAGAAAGAAATATACTGTTTTGTGATATGTGACAAAATTACATGAAATTCAGGGTCCATTTCATCAATGTTCATAAATAACACAGTCTTGCTCATTTGCTTATGCATCATTCACAGCAGCTCTCCCTCTACAAAGGCAAAGTTAAGTAGTTGTGATGAGACTATAGCCTTCAAACATTAAAATATAATATGATAAATATATATTATATTTCTTTACAGAGAAACAGTTGCCATATTTTAACATCGGCAGGTATGTAGTAAATGCTACAAATTACTAGTTATTATGATTATTAAATTCCATTCCCTTTCTTTCCTTCCTTCTTCCTTTCCTACCTTCCTTCTTTTTTTTCTTGTTCATTTCATCTTGTTCTCTCCTTTAGTAGAATGCAATGGCTTAATCAAGTTCATTGCTTCATCAAGCAACCTCAAACTTTCAAACTCCTGGGGTCAAGTCATCCTCCTGCCTCAGCCTCCCTACAGGTACACACCACCACACCCGGCTAACTTTTCTGTTTTAGTAGAGATGGAGTCTTGCTTTTCCTTAGGTTGTTCTTGAATTCCTGAGCTCCAGTAATCCTCCTGCCTTGGCCTCCAGAAATGAATTGCTTTCTAGTTTAAAATAATAATTTGGCTTGATCTTTTGCATGAAGACTTCTTTATTTTAGAAGAATAAATTAAAGGGTACTTATGTAATATGGTGGTAAAGTATAAGAACATGTTTGAATTAGATAGTTATCTCCCCGTTGTATCTTAGAATTTCATTAAGAATGAATATATAGTAGAACTTATGTAAGTTGACTACCCAAGGGACTATAGAAAACTGGTCAACCTACAGAGGGGTCAATTTAAGGAACTCAGCCTACTGTACTGACATGTACATGTGGAGCATGTCTGGTCTATGAAAATTAAATCAACTTAAGGAGGTGATCAATATAGGGAGGCAGTCAACTGAGGAAGTTCCACTGAACCTTAAACTGCTTATTGAGGCAGATGGGCCTTTAAAGTTTTGTGGGCCAAAATAAGTTTGGCCTAACTGATCTAACATGTGGTTGTCATCTCATGGAACCCAGTTGTAAAATGCTAACTAAAGTTCATGGCTTTGTACATATTGTATGCTGTTACTGATAATAGCTAAATTTCTTCCCTACCATAGAGAATTGAGTGTCTTTGTGAATACCTAAGCAAAGGAAAATTAGAATTGTGTTCCAGAGGCAGACCAAATTATCACCTCTACAGGAATCTAACTCAAACTGGTGAATGCTAGGTTAGCATTCGCCTAATCTTTAGTGCAAAAATTCCTTTCCAGTGTCTTCCTAAGAGGAGCCTCACTTTGGTTTCATGATGACTCACCACATTGGAGGAAGTATATTTGATATACCATCATTTCTAGCCCTGCTATGAAGTATTTCTTCGGTGAGGTGACTCATTCATTCTGCTATTATTTATTCATGCGTAGACGTCTTATATAAATTTCCTCACTTACTGCTTTTGGGCTCTCAATTGTTATGCTCTCTTTTGAAAATCAATAACACCTCACTTCTGAGGGAAACTCTCAGTAAAGCAATCTGCAATGGCTTTTATTGTACTCCTTGGCATTAATTATTCATGGTTATTTATTGAATAATTCAACATATATGATAATTTTAAAATTCTGTACCTTGTTACTGAAAAGTGAGTACGTTTGGGCCTTCATTTGATTCATGCCAAATGAAGCCATTATCAGGGAGAGCATACAATATGTACAAAGGTGACATTCAGTTTTCAAGTCTTCGTTAAATAAAATAAAGATGATTTGAATATATTCCATGACCCTCAAGGAGAATAGAAAACTTGTTCCTCTTCAATCTATACTCTAGGTAAAGGGGAATTACCAGTATAATGTTGAAGTTTGACTTGGAGGGAAAAGGAACACTTTCACATGTGATCAACTGTCAGTGAAATAATGTTAAAACATCCCTTTTCCTGTATATTAAATTAAATGATATGCATAAACTTTTCCCAAAAATAGTCTTTTTTACTTTTTTCCTTCATTTTGTTCTTTCATTTTAACTGCGAAAAGCAAATAAAAAGGCTCCATAAGTGTTTGCTTTTATTATTGTTAATTATTTCTCTGTTTTTTTATCACTCAATGGCATATCATTACTTCGTTCTGACACTTAATTCCAGATTCACTGTCTTTTTGAATGCTATAGATCTGTAAATGCATAAACTCACTTTTTAAGCAATGTAAAAGCCAATCTAATCTGCATTGTCACTTAGGCTGCTTGATGTAAAAAAGCAGTAAGATATTTCTCACCTTCCATCCAGCTCTTCTCCCAGGATTTTCAGTTTTCCTATGCTAAATAACTAGCCTGGCTTCTGACTAGCTTTGATCTATACTAAAATACCTCTAAATATTACATAATTTCTATATATGATAGCTGTGTTTGAACTAATAGCCTGTTTCAGTATTCTACTATCGGGTTGCATGTCAATGATTGCTGGGATGGGGCTGGGCCGAAATAGCTGAATATGAATTAAAGAATTGTGTAAGTAGAGTGTCCCCAAACAGGTAGCTAAAATGCCCTTATTTATCAAAAATTTTCATTCCCCATAGTTCTAAAATTCTACAACACACATGCACATTGTCAAAAAGAGCTAATTTTCCAGTTGGTGTGATCGTCATTAATGGTAGAGCAAAAAGCTATAATGATTCAACTCATTTTAACATGAAATTAAGGAAAAGAGGTTTTAACTGGTGGTGTGTTGGGCCTAATAATTTTGCTCATGGAAAAAGAATAAAGTGATAGGATGCTGTGATATTATTAATAATAGACAATCCATATCACATAAACATTAAAATACCTAACAAGAAAGGATTAGTGAAACAAATCATTGTTCATCTGTATATAATCCAGTATTCAAAATTAGGAAAATAACATTGTAGGTAAATAGGCACATACTGTTATTAGGTTAAAAATAGCATGTTGATATCTTAGTATAGGCAGCACAATTCACATGTGCACAAATACAGAGGGTGCCAAAAAGTGTATACACATTTAAGAAAGAAAAAGAAAACTGTATTAAGATTATGATATCTTAGTATAGGCAGCACAATTCACATGTGCACAAATACAGAGGGTGCCAAAAAGTGTATACACATTTAAGAAAGAAAAAGAAAACTGTATTAAGATTATAATACTCAATTTATACTGACAATAAAAGGTGAATACAATTCACATTGAGCATCCTAGTAATTGCAGAAGTCAAATATGACTTTAATCTTACAAATTTAATAGTTTTTTTCTTTCTTAAAATGTGTATACTATTTTGTTTTGGCAGCTCCTATATCTATGTGTATATTATTTATATTCATTAATGCTTATATATTAATAGACATATTACAAATATGTATGTGACTATATATACCTATTTGTGTATATTCTTTCAGATTATTTTTTGTAAATTATATCTTACTTGGTAGAAACAAGATTTTCTTTTTTAATTTTATTCTCTAAAATTTCCAACTTCTTCTTGAAGAACATGTACTCACTTTGTAAATAGAAAATGCACTTTCAGTTAGTTGTTTCCAATCTAGGAAGCTCAAAAGATTTTATATTATCATAAATTATAAAGGTGAACTCTTTATGCCATATTTATACATGATTATTTTTTAAAATCATTATCATTTCTCTTTCCTGCCCTCAATAGTTCAAACTTCCTAGTAACCAAGGACTAATTCAGTGAGCAATAAAATGTAGACATGTGACCACATTTCATGGGAATATTTGGGAAGTGCTTATCATCTTCCCAAGTCTGGGACCCAACCTGAATGCTGGTTTCTGCTCAGAGAAGCTGTAACACAAATGTATAGTTAGGTACAAACTTAAAACTTTCAAAAGGGAACATATCTTTCCAAAAACTTAAATTCTAAAATACTTATCTTGAATCCCATACTTATAATAATATATTATATTATTATATTTTTATTATATTATATTAATTATTATATATTATTCTAGATTATTATTATGTTATATTTTAGATTAATATCATTATAATATTATAATAATAATCTAAAATACTATACTTATACTTATCTCCAGAGATATCCTTAGAGTTTCTGTGGGGACAAATTTAGAGATCAGGTTTTATTGTGATTATGGAATCAGAAGAAAATAAAGAGAAATGAACACAACACATATTTATTAACAATTTATGTTTTGTTATCTTCCAAGAAGTTAAAATGGTTTAAAAAATACAAGGACATAAATGCTAATGATGAATGGAGTTGTGATCACAGAAGACATGGAATTAAATGACAAAAATCCTGTGTCTTCACCATGGTGGTCACTCATTGGCTGAAATCTTCCATGCATCTCCTGAACAGTGGAAAATGTGATCAAATGACAGCAACAAGTAACTGCTTACCACCAAGGAGCATGTGTGTCTACAATGGCCTGTGTGTTCGAGGGTGAACTGTCTTGCTCAGAACAAAAATTATGTTTTTAAATTAATATTTGAGCTAAAGCATGGAATCCCAGACTATGGAATTTTCCCAGCATTACTATGCATTACACTGTATCCTTATATTTTTAACCTGCTCAATTTATTATTTTTTATAGAAAATATTCGAGCAAAGATTCAATAATTCAAAAATATGTGTAGTGTTGTGATTCAGAAATATTTACAGTGTTCTCGTGGGGTGTTAAATCATACCATCATATTCCAAGATATTTCTCAGGACACATGAAACTCAGCTTAGTATTACCAGCCTTGATTTTCAGCCATGTTCATTGTGTAAAAACCACTAGATGATTATGAAAAGTGCCATAATTTCTGGTATTGAGTTCTGAAAATGACTCCTCCTATAGTTGATTCTGTACCTTATAGTGAATAAACTGTATTTTCAATATATAAAGGATATAAAGATATCTACCTTTGGAGATTTTGTTTAATATGTGAGATTTATGAGAAAAATCTATCTTTTAAAAATATTACTTAGTGATTTGATTCATAGTGTAATAACTAAAAAATATATGTATGCATGTATATACATTTGTTATGTTTCATAAACATTTGTAACATAATGGTCTTTCTGGGATTGGTGCCTTGTATAAGTTACCATAGCCTAAAAACATCTCTGTGGCTTATCAAAATAAAATATTTTTTGGTCCCTGTCTCAGTCTGGTGCAGATTGATGCTTCTGGCTGGCAGGTAAAGAGAGAGAGAAAATGAATGGGACGAGGGGCAGGTTTAAGGGAAGCTCTGAAAGTGGGGTACATCATTATGCTGTCATTTTCTTGTCCAGAAAACAACTCTGCCACCACTTAGGCAAAGAAGCCTGGGGAATGTAGTTTTCTGGATGCTAAAAGAAATTTAAAATGAAGTTTATTAATGAGAATTTTAAAGAAGAGGAAGTAAGAAGTTTTTCAGTTTAATGAAGTCCCGTTTGTTTATTTTTCTTGTTGTTGCAATTGCCATGGCAGACTTCTTCATGAAGTCTTTCCCCAGGCCAATATCTTCCAGTGTTTTTCCTATGCTTTCTTGGAGGATTTTTATTGTTTCATGCCTTAAGTTTAAGTCCTTTATCCATCTTGAATCAATTTTTGTGAGTGGGGAAAGGTGTGGGTCCAGTTTCAGTCTTTTACATGTAGACATCCAGTTCTCCCAACACCATTTATTGAATAGGGAGTCTTTCCCCCAAGGTATGTTCTTGTTTGGTTTATCAAAGATTAGGTGGTTGTAAGATGTTAGTTTCATTTCTTGGTTTTCAACTGGATTCCAAGTGTCTATGTCTCTGTTTTTGTGCCAGTACCATGCTGTCTTGAGCACTATGGCTTTGTAGTACAGACTAAAATCTGGTATGCTGATGCCCCCAGCTTTGTTTTTGTTACAGAGAACTGCCTTAGCTATACGGGGTTTTTTCCGGTTCCATACAAAATGCAGAATCCTTTTCTCCAAATCTTGAAAGTACGATGTTGGTATTTTGATAGGAATGGCATTGAATAGGTAGATTGCTTTGGGAAGTATAGACATTTTAACAATGTTGATTCTTCCCATCCATGAGCATGGTATGTTCTTCCATTTGTTAATATCCTCTGCTATTTCCTTTCTGAGGATTTCATATTTTTCTTTATAGAGGTCCTTCACCTCCTTCGTTAGGTATATTCCTAGGTATTTCATTTTCTTTGAGACTATGGTGAAGGGAGTTGTGTCCTTAATTAGCTTCTCATCTTCACTGTTATTGGTGTACACAAAGGCTACTGACTTGTGGACATTGATTTTATATCCTGAAACATTACTGTATTTTTTGATGACTTCTAGGAGTCTTGTGGTTGAGTCTTTGGGGTTCTCTAAGTATAAGATCATGTCGTCAGCAAAGAGGGAGAGTTTGACCTTCTCTGCTCCCATTTGGATTCCCTTTATTTCCTTGTCTTGCCTAGTTGTATTGGCTAGAACCTCCAGCACTACGTTGAATAGTAAAGGTGACAGAGGACAACCCTGTCTGGTTCCAGTTCTAAGAGGAAAAGCTTTCAGTTTTACTCCATTCAGTAAAATATTGGCTGTGGGTTTGTCATAGATAGCTTCAATCAGGTTTAGAAATGTGCCACCTATGCCTATACTCTTCAGTGTTCTAATTAGAAAAGGATGCTGGATTTTATCAAATGCTTTTTCTGCATCTATTGAGAGGATCATGTGATCTTTATTTTTGCCTCTGTTAATATGGTGGATAACTTTATAGACTTGCATATGTTAAACCAGCCTTGCAT
This sequence comes from Nycticebus coucang, assembly GCF_027406575.1. NCBI lineage: Eukaryota > Metazoa > Chordata > Mammalia > Primates > Lorisidae > Nycticebus > Nycticebus coucang. Next base: position 158,165,127 of record NC_069781.1, read on the forward strand.
CCCTGGGATGAAGCCTACTTGATCATGATGAATGACTTTTTTGATGGTAAGCTGTAATCTATTGGCTAGGATTTTGTTGAGAATTTTTGTTTCTATGTTCATGAGTGAGATTGGTCTGAAATTCTCCTTTTTGTTTGGGTCTTTTCCTGGTTTTCGTATCAGGGTGATGTTTGCTTCATAGAATGTGTTGGGGAAGATTCCTTCTTCCTCAATTTTTTGGAATAATTTCTGCAGTACAGGAATACTCTTCCTTGAAGGTTTGATAGAATTCTGGAGTGAAGCCATCTGGGCCAGGGCATTTTTTGGTTGGAAGATTTTTTATTGTTTGTTTGATCTCAGTGCTTGAAATTGGTCTGTTCAGGAGCTCTATTTCTTCCTGGCTGAGTCTAGGGAGAGGGTGTGATTCTAAATATTGATCCATTTCTTTCACATTGTCAAATTTCTGGGCATAGTGTTTCTGGTAGTATTCAGAGATGATCTCTTGTATCTCTGTGGGATCAGTTGTTATTTCCCCTTTATCATTTCTGATTGAGGTTACTAGAGATTTTACTTTTCTATTCCTCGTTAGTCTGGCCAATGGTTTATCTATTTAATTTATTTTTTCAAAAAACCAACTCCTTGTCTCATTAATTTTCTGAATAATTCTTTTCTTTCTGATTTCTTTTGTTTTCAATTTCATTGATCTCTGATTTGATTTTGGATATTTCTTTTCTTCTACTGAGTTTAGGCTTAAAACCTACACAATGGGAAAGGATATTTGCATATTTTCAATCAGACAAAAGCTTGATAACTAGGATCTATAGAGAACTCAAATTAATCCACATGAAAAAAGCCAACAATCCCTTATATCAATGGGCAAGAGACATGAATAGAACTTTCTCTAAAGATGACAGACGAATGGCTAACAAACACATGAAAAAATGTTCATCATCTCTATATATTAGAGAAATGCAAATCAAAACAACCCTGAGATATCATCTAACCCCAGTGAGAATGGCCCACATCACAAAATCTCAAAACTGCTGATGCTGGCGTGGATGTGGAGAGAAGGGAACACTTTTACACTACTGGTGGGACTGCAAACTAGTACAACCTTTCTGGAAGGAAGTATGGAGAAACCTCAAAGCACTCAAGCTAGACCTCCCATTTGATCCTGCAATCCCATTACTGGGCATCTACCCAGAAGGAAAGAAATCCTTTTATCATAAGGACACTTGTACTAGACTGTTTATTGCAGCTCAATTTACAATCGCCAAAATGTGGAAACAGCCTAAATGCCCACCAACCCAGGAATGGATTAACAACCTGTGGTATATGTATACCATGGAATACTATTCAGCCATTAAAAAAAATGGAGACTTTACATCCTTCGTATTAACCTGGATGGACGTGGAAGACATTATTCTTAGTAAAGCATCACAGGAATGGAGAAGCATGAATCCTATGTACTCAATTTTGATATGAGGACAATAATGACAATTATGGTTATGAGGGGGGAAACAGAAAGAGGGAAGGAGGGAGGTGGGTGGGGCCTTGGTGTGTGTCACACTTTATGGGGGCAAGACATGACTGCAAGAGGGACTTTACCTAACAATTGCAATCAGTGTAACCTGGCTTATTGTACCCTCAATGAATCCCCAACAATAAAAAAAAAAAAAGAAGAGGAAGTAAGACGTTAACAACAACAATTCTTAGGAGGGAGGGATCTTGCCCATTGTTCAGAAAAAGAATGTGGGTTGGGGATGAAGATATAAGCAAGCGACTGAGAAGATGTCCAGCTTCCTGAGTAAAAAGAGATGAGTTTGCCCAGAGTCTCACAAGTCTGTAGACCTCGAGGAAGATATCTGCACTTCAAGCTTATAAAATAAGAAAAAGGCAAACTACAGCCTTCTCTGAACAGCAGCTTCTGATACCCCAGGCCAGGAAAAACAGTCAGCTCCACAGTCATGCAGCAGACAGGAAGAATGACAAGTGCAGTCAGGGACTTCTCGCTCCATTCACATAGGTGTGGATGCCACAGTGTACCCTGTTACATTCTTCATCTATACATACATGCCACCAGTGAGGTTTCCATGACTCCCAAGATTATGTTCAGAGGTATCAGTTTCTGGTAATAACAATGGATGGCCAGAGGACTAAATTTACATTGTTAGTTTGAGGGGCATTGTGCAAGGAATCGTCTTTTTCGGAAATATACAATATGTGCAAGTATATTGCATGTTTTAAATTGATAATTTAAAAAAAGGTTAATGTTGAGACAACTGCAGGGAAGACACACTATCTCCATGCCTCCAAATTTTCATTAATGTTAGCTGGAATTTTAAAAGTTTTGGTTAGATTTCTAGATTTTTTTGCTATCCTTTAAGGTAAAATCTAGAATCAGCTATGTTTATTACTTACATATGGAATGAAGTTCTAAGAGACTGATCAAATTACCAAAGATGTGGAGAAATTCTAGAATCAGGTGTCCTCAAGCATTTATTTTCTTGAAATGTAGCACTAGAATAGAAAAATTACTGTGCCCAATTCTACATTACAAATAACCAAATACAGCATGCCTTTGCAATTTAAAGACATACAGAAAGGCAATATTTTAGTAATCTTTTAAAAATTACTATTCTTTACCACATACTGGATAAAATAATTTGAAGGCCATAATTAAAGAATTTTATATTCCTGGTAAAAAGTGAAACTATATAATTTCCTAGTAAATATCTATATTAATTATTATTAGCCAGAAAAATTGTAGAGATCACCTTATCCTAAAGTATTAATTAATTCCCACCTATCAAATATAGAAGAGATATTTTATAATGCTAAGGTGTGGAAAATATTTTGTGTTCATTTCAATGCTTTAAATTTTGAGATTCAGGTCAGTTTTATCCTTTAGCTACCTAAAAATTCTGCTACTCAGAGATATATCAATGAAGAATCATACATTTTCTGAGGATAAAGGATTTGTTGTACTTTAAATTTATGAAACTTGTTCAGGTCAATGACCTCCTTAAGCGCTGTAATTATAAGGAGAAAGTTTTTTTTTTTTTTTTTTTTTTTACTTCTATTTTATCCTTTTATTTTTAGTTGGCATATAATGATTATACAAATTTATAAGATACAGAATGATATTTTGGTACATGTACACAATATGTAATGATCAAATCAGGGCAATTAGCATAGCCATCATCCAGAACATTTATCATTTCTTTGTGTTGTGAATGTTGAAAATTCTCTTTTAGCTTTTCGAAAACACACATTAAATTACTGTTAATCATATTCATGCTACAATGCTACAGAACACTAGAACTTATTCTTCTGATGTAGCTGTAACTTTGTATTCATTAACCAATCTCTTCCTCTGTTCTCTCTCCCTCTACCCTTTCCAGACTCTAATGACCATAATTCTACTAGCTACATTTATGAGTTCAATTTTTTTTTTTTTAAGCTCTCACGTATGAAAAGTGTGCCTGACCTATCTTATTTACTGTAATGTCCTCTAGGGTCATTCATGCTTCAGGATTTCATTCTTGATTATCCTGAATAGTATTCCATTGTGTATATGCGCCAAATTTTCTTTATCTATTCATTTGTTGATGAACAAATTGATTCTATTTCTTGGCTATTGTATATAACACTGCAATAAGCATAGGGGTGCAGATATGTCTTCAATGTACGGATTTTCTTTCCTTTAGATAAATATCTAGTGGTAGTAGGATTGCTGGATAGTACAGTAGCTCTCTTTTTAATTTTTTGAGAAATCTCCATACTGTTTTCCATAATGGCTGAAAATGTTTCCAAATTTCCATTCCCACCAATGGTGTATGAAAGTTCTCTTTTTTTTGCATGTTTTCCAACATTTGCTATTTTTTGTCTTTTTGATGATAGCCATTCTAACTGGCATGAGATGATCGCTCATTGTGGTTTTGATATGCATTTCCTTGATGATTGGTGATGTTGAGAACTTTCTCATATACATGTTGGCCATCTGCATGTCTTCTTCTGATAAATGCCTAATCAGATCCTTTGCCCATTTTTAATCAGATTTTTTGTGTTTTTGCTGTTGAAATTGTTGTGTTCCTTGAATATTCTTTATATTGTTTGTTTTCATTTTCATTTGTTTCAAGACATTTTTAAAATTTCCTTTTAATTTCTTATTTGAGACTTCGTATTAGAGGTTAATCTTACTGGAGTTAGGTAATATCTCAGAGTGGTTTTGATTTGCATTTCTCTGAGGATTAAAGACAATGAGCATTTTTTGTGTTTGTTGGTCATTCCTCTGTCATCTTCAGAGAAGGTTCTGATAAAGTCTCTAACTCACAAAGAAATGGGGCTGTTTGCTCTTTTCTTTATTATTTTTTTACTTTTATTTATTTATTTATTTTTGTGGCAGCCTCTTTATTTTTTTATTTTAATTTTTTATTTTTAAATCATAGCTGTGTACATTAATGTGATCATGGGGCACCATACACTGGTTTTATAGACCGTTTGACACATTTTTTCACACTGGTTAATATAGACTTCCTGGCATTTTCTTAGTTATTGTGTTAAGACATTTACATTCTACATTTACTAAGTTTCACATATATCCTTGCATGCACCGCTGGTGTAATCCCACCAGTCATCCTCCCTCTGCCCACCTCTCTCCTCCCTCCCCTCCCTTTCACCCTTCCCCCTATTCTTAGGTTATAACTGGGTTATAGCTTTCATGTGAAAGCCATAAATTAGTTTCATAGTAGGGCTGAGAATATTGGATACTTTTTCTCCATTCTTCAGATACTTTACTAAGAAGAGCATGTTCTAGCTCTATCCATGTAAACATAAAAGAGGTAAAGTCTCCATCTTTCTTTAAGGCTGCATAGTATTCCATGGTGTACATATACCACAATTTATTAATCCATTCATGGATGGATGGGCACTTGGGCTTTTTCCATGAATTAGCAATTATGAATTGGGCTATAATAAACATTCTGGTACAAATATCTTTGTTATAGTGTGATTTTTGGTCTTCTTGGTATATACCTAGTAGAGGAATTATAGGATTGAATGGCAGATCAATTTTTAGATCTCTAAGTGTTCTCCAAACATCTTTCCAAAAGGAATGTATTAATTTGCATTCCCACCAGCAGTGTAGAAGTGTTCCCTTTTCTCGATATCCACGCCAACATCTCTTGACTCGGGATTTTGTGATATGGGCTAATCTAACTGGAGTTATATGATATCTCAAAGTAGTTTTGATTTGCATTTCTCTGATGATTAAGGATGATGAGCATTTCTTCATATGTCTGTAGGCTGTGCACCTGTCTTCTTCAGAGAAGTTTCTCTTCAAGTCTCTTGCCCAGCCTGCAATGGGATCACTTGTTCTTTTCTTGCTTATACGTTTGAGTTCTCTGTGGATTCTGGTTATTAAACCTTTGTCAGAGACATAACCTGCAAATATCTTCTCTCATTCTGAGGGCTGTATGCTTGCTTTACTTACTGTGTTCTTGGTTGTGCAGAAGCTTTTTAGTTTGATCAGATCCCAGTAGTGTATTTTTGAAGCTGCTTCAATTGCCTGCGCGGTCCTCCTCATAAAATACTCACCCAGACCGATTTCTTCAAGGGTTTTCCCTGAACTCTCTTGTAGTATTTTTATAGTTTCATGTCTTAAGTTTAAATCTATAATCCAGTGAGAGTCTATATTAGTTAATGGTGAAAGGTGTTGGTCCAGTTTCAGTCTTCTACAGGTTGCCAGCCAATTCACCCAGCACCATTTGTTAAATAGGGAATCTTTTCCCAACTGAACGTTTTTAATTGGCTTGTCAAAGATCAAATAACGGTACGTAGCTGGATTCATCTCTTGGTTCTCTATTCTGTTCCAGACATCTACTTCTCTGTATTTGTGCTGGTACCATGCTGTTAGGATCACTATCGATTTATAGCATAGTCTGAGGTCTGGTAGTGTGATTCCTCTTGCTTTGTTTTTATTTCTGAGTAATGTCTTGGCTATTTGAGGTTTTTTCTGATTTCATATAAAATGAAGTATTATTTTTTCAAGATCTTTAAAGCATGACAGTGGAGCTTTAATAGGGATTGCATTAAAATTGTATATTGCTTTTGGTAGTATGAACATTTTAACAATGTTGATTCTTCCCAGCCATGAGCATGGTGTGCTTTTCCATTTGTTAACATCTTCAGCTATTTCTTTTCTTAGAGTTTCATAGTTCTCTTTATAGAGATCTTTCATGTCCTTTGTTAGATAAACTCCCAAATATTTCATCTTCTTTGGCACTACTGTGAATGGAATAGAGTCCTTAACTGTTTTTTCAGCTTGACTATTGTTGGCATATATAAAGGCTACTGATTTATGAATGTTGATTTTGCAACCTGAGATGCTGCTGTATTTTTTGATCACTTCTAAGAGTTTTGTAGTAGAATCCCTGGTGTTTTCCAGAAATACAATCATATTATCTGCGAAGAGCAAAAGTTTGATCGCTTCTGACCCCTATATGGATACCCTTGATTGCCTTTTCTTCCCTAATTGCGGTGGCTAAGACTTCCATTACAATGTTAAAGAGCAGTGGAGACAATGGACAGCCTTGTCTGGTTCCTGATCTGAGTGGAAATGATTTCAATTTAACTCCATTCAATACGATATTGGCTGTGGGTTTGCTGTATCGGCCTATATAAGTTTAAGAAATGTCCCTTCTATACCAATTTTCTTAAGTGTTCTGATCATGAAGCGATTCTGGATATTATCAAAAGCTTTTTCTGCATTAATTGAGAGAATCATATGGTCTTTGTTTTTTAATTTGTTTATGTGCTGAATTATACTTATAAATTTACATATATTGAACCAGTCTTGAGACCCTGGGATAAAACCGACTTGGTCATGATGTATAATTTGTTTGATGTGTTGCTGGATATTGTTTGTTAGGATCTTGTTGAATATTTTTGCATCTATATTCATGAGTGATATTGGTCTATAATTTTCTTTTCTTGTTGGGTCTTTTCCTGGTTTGGGGATCAGGGTGTTGTTTGCTTCATAGAACGTGTTGGATAGTCTTCTTTCTTTTTCTACATTTTGGAACATGTTGAGTAATATAGGTACTAATTCGTCCTTAAAAGTTTGGTAGAATTCTGACGTGAAGCCAGGTGGTCGTGGGCTTTTCTTTTTAGGAAGGTTTTGTATGGTTGATGTTATTTCGGAACTTGATATTGGCCTGTTCAACATTTCCACTTGATTCTGGCTAAGTCTTGGAAGGTGATGTGCTTCCAAGTATTGGTCAATTTCCTGCAAATTTTCATGTTTCTGAGAATAAAATTTCTTGTAATATTCATTAAGGATTGTTTGAATTTCTGAGGAGTCTGTTGTTATTTTGTCTTTGTCATTTCTGATCTATGAGATTAGAGATTTTACTCATTTTTTTCCTGTTTAGGTTAGCCAAAGGTTTATCTATTTTATTGACCTTTTCAAAAACCAACTTTTTGATTTATTGATCTGTTGTATTATTCTTTTGTTTTCAATTTCATTTAATTCTGCTCTAATTTTGGTTATTTCTTTTCTTCTACTGGGTTTGGGGTTGGAATGTTCTTCCTTTTCCAGTTGCTTGAGATGTCCCATTAAGTTGTTAACTTCCTCTCTTTCTGTTCTCTTGAGGGAGGCTTGCAGTGCTATAAATTTCCCTCTTAGAATTGCCTTTGCCGTGTCCCAGAGGTTCTGATAGTTTGTGTCTTCATTTTTGTTTTGTTCCCCCAAATTGGCGATTTCTTTCTTAATCTCATCTCTGACCCAGCTATCATTCAGCATAACGTTATTTAACTTCCATGTTTTTGTATGAGTATGCAGCTTCCTGTTGTTACTCAGCTCAAGTTTTAGTCCATGGTGGTCTGAGAAGATGCATGGAATAATTTCTATGCCTTTAAATTTACTGAGGTTAGACTTGTGACCTAAGATGTGATCGATTTTGGAGTAAGTTCCATGGGCTGATGAGAAGTATGTGTATTCAGTTTTGTTGGGATGAAATGTTCTGTAGATGTCTGCTAAATCCCAATGTTGGATGGTTAGGTTTAAATCTAAGATTTCTTTGCTCAGCTTCTTGTTGGAGGATCAATCCTCACTGCCAAAGGAGTGTTGAAATCTCTGACTATTATGGAGCTAGAGGAAATGAAGTTGCTCATGTCAGAGTTTCTCTTATAAATCGAGGTGCATTCTGGTTGGGTGCATAGATATTAATAATTGAGATCTCATCATATTGAGTATTACCCTTAACAAATATGAATTGACCATTCTTGTCCTCCCTTACTTTTGTTGGTTTAAAGCCTATTGTATCTGTAAATAAAATTGCAACACCTGTTTTTTTCTGATTACCATTTGCCTGAAATATGGATGACCATCCTTTAACCCTGAGTCTGTATTTGTCTTTTAAGTTAAGATGTGACTCTTGTAAGCAATAGATATCTGGCCTGAGTTTTTGTATCCCGTCAGCTAACCTATGCCTCTTTAGAGGACAGTTTAAGCCATTCACATTAATGGAGAATATTGATAAGTCTGGTGAAGTTTTGGGTATCAAGTTTTTCAAAAGTCCAGTGGGCATTTTTAGTCCTTTCCCCAGTGTGGAAATTGGAGTTTGATCCGAAGTTTCTGAGTGAGTTTAGTTTTGTGGTATAGGATTGGGTTGGTCATTATGGAGGATAGGTTTGAGAATATCCTGAAGAGCTGGTTTGGTTATGGCAAATTTCTTCAACATATGAATGTCATTAAAGTATTTAATCTCTCCATCATAAATGAAACTCAGTTTAGCTGGGTACAAGATCCGGGGTTGAAAGTTATTTTGCTTTAGGAGATTAAAAGTTGGTGACCACCCTCTTTTGGCTTGGAAAGTTTCAGCAGAGAGATCTGCAGTCATTCTAATATTCTTCCCTTTGTAGGTAATGAATTTCTTTCGTCTAGCTGCTTTCAGAATTTTCTCCTTCATATTAACTTCAGTGAAGTTAATTATGATACGCATGGGGGATGTCTTATTCAGATTGAGTCATGCTGGGGTTCTGAAACTGTCTGCTATATGAATTTCAGAATCTCTTGGCATGTCTGGAAAATTCTCTTTCATAATTTCATGGAGAAGGTGGTCTGTGCCTTGCGAGGCCACTTCATCCCTTTCTGGGATTCCAATGAGGCAGATATTAGCCTTCTTCGAATTATCCCAGAGCTCTCTGAGAGAATGATCCATTTCTTCTCTCCATTTCTCTTCCTCTTTGAGAGTTTGGGAGCATTCAAAGGCTTTGTCATCAATGTCAGAAATCCTTTCTTCTGCTTGCTCCACTCTGTTACTGAGGGCTTCTACTGTATTTTTCAGATCTTTTAGGGCTGCAAATTCTTGCTTCAGTGCGTCAAAATCTGTGGTGGTTTTGTCTTTAAATTCTTTAAATTCTTGAGACAACTTTTGAATTTCTCTTCAAATTTCTAATTCTGACTTTTGAATTTGTCCTCGTATTTCTAATTCCAAATTTTCCTCCATTCTATTAATCTTGTTTGCAATCTAAATTCTGAATTAAATTTCTGACATCTCGGCCAGCTGTTTATTAATGGGATCTTCAGTGACATCTGCCATATGTTTCCTTGGGGAGGTTGATCTATTCTGGTTATTCATGTTACCAGAGATTTTCTGCTGATTCCATCGCATAATTATTTTATACCCTTTGATTTTTCCCCTGGAGCTTTTTCAATGATGCATACAGTGCTATGGCCTGAGAAACTGGGGACCTGTTTGGAGTCGTAGGACTAAGTTGTTCTGTCCTGTTTTCAGCTGTTCTCTGTTTGACCCTAGTGAAACAGTTACTCTGGGTTGAAGTCTCAGTTGTGTAGAAATACCAGCAATTAAGTCACCCCATCCCCACAGGCCACAATTGGAAAAGAAAAATCAAATTTTCCTTCAACCATACACTCAGGGCACCACCTGAATAGTCCTCGGGTGATTGGCTGAATTAAAAAAGTCCAAATCAATTGTCTCAGTCAGGACCTGTCTCAGGTGGGAGAGTTTAAAAGGTCTCTGGCAACTGGATTGCAGGGGTCTGGTGACTATTCAGATATGGCTTGCTCTGGTGCTCTGTGGAGTCAGGAGGAACCACCCAGCAAATAGATCAGTCTGGGAAGGTTGATGTCTCCTTCCCCACTTTGCACCTCTGTCACACCCAGTCACTGATAGCCCCTCAAGGCTGTTACCCTGTTGCCTCTAGTGAACATATACTCCAGGGGTTTGCACCTGCCTGAATCACAAGGAAATCTATTTCTGCTCTGCCAGGCTGCTGCGCTCTGCCTCTATCTCACAGGGGGAGGTGAGTCCTGACAACCTCAGGTGCTTGATGGAGGCTGGGGAGTGTTCACTCAGTTCCAGCCCTGCCCCTGATTGATGTTACTGACAGAACAGAACAGAACAGAACAGAACAACTTTTTGGGAATTTGTTTCTGTCCCTGCTAAATTGCCCTGCAGAAGAGTAGCTGTTTTGAGTTCCCAGAGCCTGCACCTCAGGCCCTGTCTTGGCTTGTGCAGGTTTGTATTTGTTTACCTGTCAGTTCTAGCCACCTTTTTTGGTCTATAGGCTGATGATCCCCTGAGGGCCGGGTGTGTCTTAGGGTCAGTAAAGTGGTCCTCTGGGTCAGCCCTGCCCTGGGAACTTCCTGGCTCTGCACGTGCATTTCTAGTCCCCGCGTTCCACCCAGGCCGGTACCTCCTCAGGCAAACGCTTTACTCACGGGGCCTGCGTTTCTGTCCCAGATCTATTCCATGGTGGTTGCCACCTGAGTAGATGCCCAGGGAAACAGGGGGTGTGGCTTCAAATATCTGGGAGTGAGCCCTATTGTTGCCAAAAGACGGCTGCTGCTCTGCGCCTCAGGGCACTGCCTCTCTGGCGTGATTCCCTTTCAGCTGACTGTTCTCTCCTCACTCCCAGGCCGCTGAGTCAGCATTGACCAGCTGCAGTTTAGGTCCTGTCCACACCCCTCGAGAAATCACCCAAGAATCTGGACTCCTGGGGGACAGGTCTCCAGACCTCAGATTGAGAGTGGAGGGTAGTGCTGGGAGCTCAGAGTTGCAGGTAGAAAATATATACTGTTTTATATAGTTTTATGCCTGGCAGGAGAATGCTGTGGCACCCTAGTAGGGGAAGTAGATCCAGGTTTTAGAGGGTCTCTCCCATGGAGTGTAGTGGGAGGAACTTTGAACTCTGCTCATGTGTTTCTGGGGCACTCTGAGCCATTCTCTTGGGGGAGGGGACTCCCGTCCACTTGGTGATGGATTTTGTACCTTCTGTTTGTATCCTTGGGGTCGTAGCTCGCCTCAGCGGGGTTGATGTGCGTTCTTCAACCTTCTCTCTTGGTGCAGCTCTAATCCACCAGGTTACCTGCTAAATTTCTGTCCTTTAACTCTCCTTCTGGATGGGAGTCTCTGTGGAAAGCTGGCTTCAGTCAGCTATCTTGTCTCCGCCCTCCTCCTGTCACATTTGTACTTCCTCCAAAGCAAGAAGTGTACATCATAAATCCTGTTGCTTCTTGTATCTAACAAAGTACCTGACTTCCTTCTTCCAACTCCTATGTTTATAGTGGATCATACCAAGAAACAGAGTTCTGGAGTTCCACTGCCCTCCCTGTACCATCCCTAACCTACACCACAGAACTGAAAATTCTAAACAAGAAGAACTGGAGGCCACTGTTGTGGTCTCCCTCAGGACATGGGTGCGAGAAGGGTGGTCTCCTGGTGGGGGTTGGATTTCCCGGTTCACTGGAGAAGGAAACAGAGACTGGGAAGTGAGAGAGCGTAGGAGCGTCCATAGTGCAACGAGCAGCTGCACGATGTGGGAGAGTGCAGGGAAGGCATGGGGGCGGAAGAGGGTCTGCAGAGAGCGGAGGAGGGCTGTTTGCTATTTTCTGATTGATTAATTTGAGTTATCTGTAGATTTTAGTTATCAGACCTTTGTCGGATTCATAACATGCAAAAATCTTCTCCCATTCCAAAGGCTATCTGTTGTAGTACACTTAGCTGTAAGTACACTTACTTTAGCTGTCAAGCTAAAAGGCTTCTGCACAGCTAAGTTCTAGTATGCTTAGCTGTGTACTACATACTACAACTTAGCTGTCAAGAAGCTTTTTAGCTTGATCAAATCCCAATTATTTATTTTTGGTTTTGTTACAATTGCCAGGGGGTTCTTCCTTATAAAATATTTTTCTAGGCCAATATTATCAAATGTTTTCACTGCATTCTCTTCTAATATTTTTATAGTTTCATATCTTAAATTTAAATCTTTTATCCAGTTAGAATCAATTTTTGTCAGTGGTGACTGTGTGTCCAGTTTCAGTCTTCTACATGTGGCTAACAGGTTCTCCCAGCACCATTTTTTAAAGAGGGATTCTTGTCCCCAGTGCATGTTTTGTTAGGAGATCAAATGATGATATGTGGCTGGGTTCATTCTAGATCCTCTATTCTATTCCATACATCCATATCTCTATTTTTATGCCCAAAACATGCTGTTTTGATCACTATAGATTTGTAGTATAATTTGGTCATGTGAAGCCTCCATATTTGTTTCTATTTCTAAGAATTTGTTGGCTATTTGGGTTTTTATTCTGATTCCATATAAAAAGAATTACTATTTTTTCAAGTTCTTTAAAGTATGACATTGGTCTTTGATGGGATTGCATTAAACCTGTAGATTGCTTTGGGTAGTATGGACATTTTAACAATGTTGATTCTTCCCAATCACAAGCATGGTATATTCCATTTGTTAACATCATCTGCTATTTATTTTCTCAGGTTTCATAGTTCTCTTTATAGAGATCTTTCATGTCCTTTGTTAGATATATTCCCAGGTATTTAATCTTCTTTTGGCACTACTATGAAAGGAATAAAGTCTTTGATTATATTTGACCCAATGGTCCCTCAAGAGCATGTTATTTAATTTCTATGCATTTAGAAATAATTTCCAGAGCTCCTTTTCATTATTTATTAATTTATAATTTTATTTCATTGTGATATAAGAAGATACTTGATAAGAGATTGATTTTTTTTGTATTTATTGAGGTTTCTTTGTGGCCTAACATATGGCCTATTTCTGGAGAATGTTCCATGTACTGATGAGAAGAATGTATATTCCACAACTGTTGGATGAAATGTTTTGTTAGGTCTGTTTTATCTATAGTAGTATTTAGTCCAAAGTGTCTTTTTGATTTTCTGTCTAGATGTTCTGTTTAATGCTGAAAATGGGGTGTTGGTGTCCCCAACTATTATTGTGAAGTTTCTCTCTTTAGTTCTAGTAATATTTGCTTATGAAATTTTTTTTCTATTTAAGCTCATGAAAGCATCCTAGAAAAAGTGCTACATACTTCATTGCTTAATATCACTATGGTTACCTTTGAAGTACTCCCCTTGGCCATCTGGAAACTGTAGTGGTATTCAGCAACTGAGGTATGTAACACTTTTTCTAGGATGAGTTTGCAAACTAAATTTTCAGACCTTATGTGATGAAATCTCTGATGGTCATTCTAGAAAAAGAGTTCCAAAACTGCTTCGAAGGGTGGACTAGGTGTTTATAGTGGTGCACAGCTTTCCAGTGGGAATACCTCAAAGGAGACCATAGTGATATTCAGCAAAGTTGTATATAGCACTTTTTCTAGGACAAGTCGTTAAACTTAATTATTCAACCTTGTATATCTGGATATTCCTGTGATAGATCTTTAGACTTGTTATACCCTCTTGTTCAATTGCTTGTTTTCTCATTAAACATTGACTTTCTTAGTCTCTTCTTATGTTTTTTGGCTTAATGTCAATTTTGCTGGATATAAATATAGTTACTCCTACATGATTTTTGTTTTTATTTGCATGGAATGTCTTTTGCCATCCCTTCACTTTTAGTTTATGTGTATATTTTGAATCAGCTTAACATGTTCTTTTGTTGTTTATTCATTTATGCAATTTTCACTCAACAACATTTATTGTTTCATATAATAAACAAACAAAGATGGAGGTTATTTTTAACCTTGATTCAATTACAGTGTTGGAGTGGTTTAAAAAGAAACAATACATTTAATATAAAATCCAACATTAAAATTTTATGCTATTCATATAGAGAAAAATGCTTTTTGATTCCTATTCCCCATCTAGAAGACCTATAAGAAGGCCTGAAACTACTGATGTTTTCATTTCAGAGAATGTATGACTGACAGAAACATCAAAACCATTTGCTACACAGATATTTTTGAGTGAACACAAAACTTAGCAATCTTCCTGACTTATATTAGTTTTACATCTCACTTCCCTTATGGTCAGGTCTAACAAAATAAAACAAAACTAAAAACAATCAAAAAACAAAAGCAATATTCTGTTTGGCTGCTTAAATGTCATTAGGTTTTTTTTTTAAAACAGTGTCTTGAGAAATAGTTGAGTGTATTCCACATGTTGACTAAAGCAACTTTTCTTTAAGGGAAACTAGGTCTTATGTACTGTGTAGTCAATATTATTATAGCCATACACTAAAGGAGCTTATAATTAATTAAAGAAAGTATAATTACTTGTTAAAAGTAAAAGGATGACAAATATGACAAAGACACATTATGTGAGATTTCAGTCTAGAAAGCAGTTTCTCAGCTGGGGCAGAATTTTCAGCCCAGTGGACATTTAATAATGTCTGGAGATATTTTTGGTCATCACGACCAGGGAAAGAGATGCTATAGTATCTGGTAGGTAGAGGACAAGGATGTTGCTAAACATTTGAAGGGTATAGGACAGCTTTTATAGTAAGACTCTTATCTTCTCTGAAAAGTCCATTGTCCACTGTTGAAGAACCCTTGCCTTGAAGGATGGAAAAGAACAGGCAGACTATGGAGGTTTGAGAATCACTGTGGCAGTCATTCAGTTGAACTACTACCTAGAGATGGTGATGTTCTTGAAATAATCCATCATTAAATGTGCAACTCAATAACATCACTGGGTTTTACCTAAGTAAGACTTTGTAAAAAGGTGAATAAATAAATATAAAATAGCAAATGTCAATATGAGACAGATGGCACCCAACCTTCAATCAACTTTCCTACCCCTTTATCCATTCACAGAATAATTGATGTTCCCCAGGTTTGATCTCAACTCCATAATGTACAATTGTTACTGCAACTGTAAAGTGGAGATAATGATAGCTTCTTTTACAGTTGTTGTGAGAATTAAGTGAGAATGTTCAATAAATGTAAAGTGTCCTACACAGTCTCTGAATAAATGGCAGCTATTAATCAGAAAAGATCACATTATGTTCCAAATGATATGCCATAGAGCTTCTGTGGCACCATAAATTACAGAATTATTATATCTTGCATGAGGCCAGAGATGGAAATGATTACCTCTTTTGATGGAGAGCTATGCTGTGAATTACTTTTTTAAACCTTCAGATAGATGAGTTATATGTGAAAAGCCCTGTAACGCTAAGTGTTTTTATAAGATTTGTTACTGACTAGGAATGGACAAGCATAAATGAGATCAGTCCAAAAAGATTACCCTGCAAACTTGCTGATGTGCTGTCTGCTAAAGAAGTGACAGATCATAAAACTACTGAGAGAGAAAGGCTGAGGTATAGGGCACTGGGGGAAAAAAAGGCCTTATCCCTCGATCTATACATGCAACTTTATCAGGGTTTATACTGCCACACAGTTATGTGTAGCATCATGGTCCTTTTTATACGTGGTACAGGAAATTGACCTGAGTTTTGATGAAGATAAAAATTATTGGGGGTGACAATGATACTAGTATGAGACTAGAATCATTTGGTTATGAGTCAGGGGTTTGATGTAAGCCTTCACATCTCAGCTCTGCTGCCTTCCAGCATCGTGAACTTGAGCAGGTTCAGAATCTCTGAAGGTTTAATTCTTATCTCTGTACAGTGCATATATTGATGCTACCTGCTCAGTTATGTTGATTAAATTGGCAATTTACAAAAAGTACTTTGTACAGTTGTTAAGACTGTGATCATTATTACTTCATCATTCGATCATCTTTATCAGCATCATAATTTTTACTATCATCTCTTTAAAAGCTTTCTATTGTTAATATATTGCTTTATATTACTTAACTTTTTAGCTTTATTTAAGATAAGAACTTGTAAAGAACTTGTTTCATTTTTAAGTATGAGTAAACCCCTGGATTACCTTTTTATATCACTTTTCTCTTTGTCTGAAAAGAACAGATGATCTGTCTTTGCATTTGTCAGTTTTTCCATTTTGTAATTCTTGAGTCTGATAAACAGAATACCTTCACAATACATAGTCTGATTTTTATTTTCCTGTATGCCTTCACCTATTTATTTCTTTCATTAATTAATATGATCATTTAGTCAAACAGTATTCGTGATTGCATCTGGATTTGGAAGGACATCTGAAAGACTTCAAATATGGACATATATGGAGAGAGATACTTCCTCCTTATATCTGACTATTCAAAAAGTGGGAGATGATAGCCAGAAAGTATCCTACAGAAGGCATAAGCTAACCATGTATGCATGGCATCCAGAGGACATTATGCATACGATATCCCAGCTCTTGAGTTACAGTGGCCTGCAGGCAGCCATGTTCAACTCTCCTACCCATGGTAGGCATCCCTAGTTGATTATAGCATTCATTTTCACTGGCCTCAGAATACTTGTCAATTCACAAAGGAGTTATTATCCCTTGATTAATGTTAACAAGCTTAATGAAATCTCTTCCTCAATTCTACTTGTATAAAGGAATAGAAGAGTGATTGGTATGTGAAGTGGTGAAACCAAGGTACAAAACGCCAATATGAATTCTAAAATAAGCTGAAGGAGTAATGCACAATGTTTAGATTATATCCAAACATTACCTGCAGGAATGCAGGATGGAGGAGGCAACACAAGGGGAACATTTGAAAGTGAGTTTTAGTTTATTGTAAGCTTAGTATAAATCAACCAAGACAAACACTTGAGGAATGAGATGGTAGAGGTACTATTGGTGGAAATCAAATGAGGGAATCTGAAGTCATACTATTTTGAAGATCATGGCACAATATAAAACACCCGCTTCATGATATCTGCAGGTGATATTTTTGATAGCTAATATTAATAATCAAGATGTCTAATGACCTCTATTTTATTACAAAACTGTCCAATCCACTGATTTCTCCCATGAATCAGTTATCTCAAGGAGGAGCTATAGAAACCAAGCCAACATTAATTTGTTTTATGAAAAAGGGAAAAATTTCAGAATTTTCTGAGTGTGTAAAATTGCCTAAAGCAAAGATAGAAAGTAGTGGAAGCACGTGTGTGTTTGTGTTTGTGTGTGGCATGGGATAGTTTTGTTGTTGCTGTTCTGTTTTCTGTTATTTTGTTGGTTTGTTTTTAGGCTTTTATCTTCCAGAGCTAATAAACAAGCAGTAGGTTTAGTTTCCAACTCTAATCCAGTTAGAGCAGCTCTATCCAGGCCTGATTCTTTAATCAGGAATGTGTAGGGAGCATTTAAAACATGAGCTCCTGTGTGCAGCCGCTCCACCACTGGATACACAAGTTGGCAGCTCATTGATTTCTCTTCATGGGATAATCATAAAACAAATACTTACTGATTACCTATGGATGTCAGGCAATATTACTATGGTACTTTTTATTACATGCTTTCTCATTTAATTCTCAAAATTCTCTATGAAAAATGAGCCTCTGCTTCCTCATTTATAAAATACAGATCAAAATGAATGCATTTTTTGAGAACTCACTGCTAAAAATTGGGACAATAAGACTTGATGCTATGAAATTCTTATGGTAGCCATATTTTCAGCATGTAACAAGAAATACTGGAGAATACATTTTTTTAAAACTTTGCTCCAACTATCTTTATGACTAAGAGTACATTAGAAAAGTGATGAATGTAAAGAAATAACAACATTCCAAAGCACTTTTTCAGATGGAGCTGAAGGACACCGAGAAATACAGGCACTGGCATAGCTTTGAGTTACTTCTAAATTAAAAGATTTAAGATACAGCAAAACATTTATTTAAAAAAGACATCAATCCTATAATTCCTCTACTAGGTATATACCCGGAAGACCAAAAATCACATTATAACAAAGATATTTGTACCAGAATGTTTATTGCAGCCCAATTCATAATTGCTAAGTCATGGAAAAAGCCCAAGTGCCCATCGATCCACGAATGGATTAATAAATTGTGGTATATGTACACCATGGAATATTATCAGCCTTAAAGAAAGATGGAGACTTTACCTCTTTCATGTTTACATGGATGGAGCTGGAACATATTCTTCTTAGTAAAGTATCTCAAGAATGGAAGAAAGAGTATCCAATGTACTCAGCCCTACTATGAAACTAATCTATGGCTTTCACATGAAAGCTATAACCCAGTTATAACCTAAGAATAGGGGGAAGGGGGAGAGGAAGGGGAGGGAGGGGGGAGCATGGGCGGAGTGAGGGTGATTGGTGGGATTACACCTACGGTGCATCTTACAAGGGTACATGTGAAACATAGTAAATGTAGAATATAAACATCTTAACACAGTAACTAAGAAAACGCCAGGAAGGCTATGTTAACCAGTGTGATGAAAATATGTCAAATGGTCTATAAAACCAGTGTATGGTGCCCCATGATTGCATTAATGTATGATTTAATAAAAAATAAAATAAAAAAGACATCAAGACTTGGAGCCCATAGCACAGTGGTTATGGCGCCAGCCACGTACACCCAGGCTGGCAGGTTTGAACCTGGCCTGGGCCAGTGAAACAACAATGACAACTACAACCAAAAAATAGCTGGATGTTGTGGTGGGTGCCTGTAGTCCCAGCTACTTGGGAGGCTGAGGCAAGAGAATCGCGTAAGCCTGAGAGTTGGAGGTTGCTGTGAGCTGTGATGTCATAGCACTCTACTGAGAGCAGTAGTGGGACTTTGTCTCAAAAAAAAAAAAAAGACATCAAAAGTGTCTTTTAAGCATATAAATCAGTTTTCAAAGACATACCAATATGTATGTGTTCTTTAAACTAAACTTGAGAAATTTTATATTTTTGTCAAATAACATATGATTTATATTTTTGTAAACTATATATTAATTTATATTACTCACACACACAAACATGATCATAAGGTATTATTATCTAATGCAATGTTAAATTAGTCCCATGGGCCAGGTGTGGTGGCTCACACCTGTAATCTTAGCACTCTGGATCTCTTGAGCTCAGGAGTTTGAAGCAGATAGATTGCTTGAGCTCAGGAGTTTGAAGCAGATAGATTGCTTGAGCTCAGGAGTTTGAGACCAGCCTGAGCAAAACTGAGACCCCATCTTTACCCAAAATAGAAAAATTAGCCAGGTGTTGTAGCCAGGCACCTATAGTCCCAGCTATTCAGGAGGCTGAAGCAGGAAGATTGCTTGAAGAATTTGAGTTTGCAGTCAGCTATGATGCCACAGCACGCTATCCAGGGCACAGAGTGAGACACTGCTTTAAAAGGAAATAGTCCCATGGGACCAACAATGAGGAGGTAGTTGGCTCCACATGATGGTGAGAAAATGAATACAGAGAGGTTATGTGAGTTTGGGTTAGCCTTTAAGTCATTCATATACATACACATGTATATCTGTGTATGTATATACGTATATATGCATATATACATAAATTATAAGATTAGGCAAAAAATGTTATTGAAGGAAAGAATACGTGTGTATATATATATGTATATACAGGATAATTACATGATGGAAAACAATCCTTAGCAAGAAGCTTCCTTATTAGTTTACAAGTGGCCTTCTCCTTCATTTAGTCTAGTATTTCATGATACTTTTCAGCTGAAGAAACTTTTAAATACTGTTGACAAATTGATGGAGGAACTTTATGTAAAAGCCAAGTCTCTCTTCAGCAAGAATTTGTAAAACTGGTTAAAAGCAAATGCTATTACAAAATGTGTTCCTTAGAAAGCAAACAATGATTTTAAGTCTTTTTCTAAGCTCTATTACACACAAATACAAATAGAAAATAAGCAAATACAATTCTGTTTAGAAAAGAGGTTTGTGGGTCAGTGGGTAGGCTGCCTGCCCCATATACCGAGGTTCAAATCTGGCCCTGGCCAAACTGCAACAACAACAAAAATAGCCAGGCGTTGTGGTGGGTGCCTGTAGTCCCAGCTACTTGGGAGGCTGAGGTAAGAGAATCACCTAAGCCTAGGAGTTGGAGGTTGTTGTGAGCTGTGTGACACCACAGCACTGTACAAAGGGCAATAAAGTGAGATTTTCTCTGCAAAAATAAAAAAGAAAAGGGGTTTTTGGGGGGTGCCTGTGGCTCAAAGGTGTAGGGTGCTGTCCCCATATACTGGAGGTGGCAGGTTCAAACCTGGCCCCGGCCAAAAACTGCAAAAAAAAAGGGGGGGAGGGGTTTGTTTTTATACAATTAAGTGATTATTGGCCTAACATATATATGACTATACCATTAATATCTTAGTATTAGATTTATGATACGGTTTATTTATATTTAAGATAAGAAATACAGAGGGATAAGTGTTCTTCAGTATTTTTTGTTAGATAAGTATTTGAATTTTATAGAAAGAAACATGACTTTTAGTATTCAGGGTTTCAACATAAAATAGAATTTTCCTTATTTGGTTCACAGATAGATATTTTAAGGAAACAAAGAATGGCAAGGCATTCCAGACAGTAATAACATCAGGAAGGTCAAAGAGTTGGAATTAGATAAGGAGGAAATGATGGCACCAGACCATAGTGAAAACTGAGACTGTGGTAGTGACAGAGCTGCTCAGCAGAAGGGGAGCTGTGAGAGTCTCAGCCACTGCTGCAGAAGGAGTCAGGAATAAACGGATTACACTCTCCTCTCACCTTTGACTCTCCAGAGGGTCCCTTCTATTGGCTGACTCAATATAGGAACCAGGAGGGGAGGAATCCCCAGTGATGCCCCAACCTTAGGAGCAGCGATCCTTTGGCACACAGCAGGGAAGGATGGATGATGGGTAAAGGGAGTGACAATGGTCATAAGGGGGATAGTTTCACAACATGTATCAATTCCAGGATTTATGTTTTCATGGACATAGAAAGAGAGCTGGAGGCTTCCCCACGTTTTCTACTCCTAAGAAATACTCATCTAACCACAAGGCAAAATTCACATTAGTGAATTTCTGAAAGTGGAAAATAGTATATAATTAATAAATTGCTTTATTGGAAGACCTCTCAGTGACTTTAGATTTTGGAAATATTGCGTTTAACAAAGTGACTCTGATAAAAGGAGACTTTAATTAATATTTGGCAGAATCCGTGGAATGCTAGAGCACTTTTACCAAAGTAGAATCCCAAGAAAGTGTTATCTTTGGTGGTTGGGAAATAAGCTCTATGCCATCTACAGCATTCTCCGTCCCTTTCTTTCCCCATGAAACTTAAACTACACTACACTTAGTATTAGAAGAAATGGAAAATTAAAAGTAAAGTAAAATAAAAATAAAATTGTCTTCTCTTACTCTTCTGCTTCAACTGTTGGGCATTTCTTTAAGTTCATGTTTCAGAACTCTGATCTTGGTACTGCTCTTAATGAATTCCCCTCTGTCCACTGGTTTCACTTACTGTTTCAATCTCATTATCTCCCAATAAAAACTTCCTTCCTAAATTCTAGTTCAGAATCTCTAGATTTTACGAATGGATAATTGTCTTAGGGTATTTTAGTCATCTCAGATTTAGCATTAGGTTACCTAGTTATTTGGACGTGGCAAAGTTGCTTGATGTAGCAAATTGAATTTCTCTCTCTGTGATATATCTGCTAAATAAAATGTGTAAAAATGTTACCTAAATATATGTCCATGACCTTGTAATTATTTCAAATTTCAGTGAGCCACTTAAACTGTCCTGAAGAGAATTTTTCATCCTTCTAAATTCAGGAGTTCCACACAATAAAGAATGGGTATAGGAAGTTGTTATTTCTGATGTAGAAAGAGAGTAGGAGTTGGGAAGCAGAACCCAGAGTTGCCTCCTTGGTTCAAAGTTGCCTCTTTGGCAGAGCCCATGTTCAAGTCCACCAATTTTGAGGCTTCCAAAAAGAGCCATGCAGTGGACAATGAACAATCACCTCAACTTCGGAAGAGGGGTGGTCCTTCCCCCTGTGCTTCATCGGGTACTTGGAGGGGGACCTGCCCAGGCCTGCTGACACTAGTGGTACTGAAGAAGGACTTCCCTGGTATTCTGGTTAACTGCTACTCCATGCTTCTAAAAGAGGATGCCAGTCCCCAGCAGGTATCCGGAGAAGACGAAACAGATTGACACTCCATCCCAGATTTTCGATAAGAAGCTATCATAACAACAATATAACAAACTGTAGTATTTCCATGTCCTTAAATTTTTCATTGCTCAAGACATAAAAAAAAAAAAAAAAGACTATACAGAGGTCCTAGGATCCCATCAACATATAGACAAAGAAACATGTATAGACATGTAACATAGGTTATATGTTAAGAATTCTCAGTAGCTAGAGGGAAATCAAGGTCCTTGTAAGTGATAACTACTAAGACAGAAAGAATAGGAAAGATTCAAATGCATTTGTTAATTTTGACTCATGTATTTAGTTATTTAAATATTCCCATGGTTAGAAATTAAATCTCTCATAAAATTATAATTAAAAAAAATCTCCTTCTATATCTAGCCTTTCATCCATTAGCTTTCTAACCAATAGGTAGTCATTGCTTTTAGGGTTTAATTTGAATCCTTCCAAAGCATTTGCTATGCTTGTGTGCAAAATATAAGAATTGCCTCATCCCCATCCTTTATTATAAAATGGTAGCAGGTTATACAAATTCATATATTTTTGCTTTTTCTTTTAACAAAATATGTATTATAGGTCTTTCTAATTCCATGCATATTATCCTCAGTTTTTTAATAGTTCTATAGTATTCCATTGCATCAATGTGTATCAGTGCAGGGGAGCAATTTTGCTTCACTTGGCACAGACATTTTTGGTTGTTATGACTGGAAGGGGGCTGTTACTTAGCACCTAAAGGTAGAACCCAGGGATGGTTGAACATAATACTATACACAGGACATCTCCGCCCCTTCCAAACAATTATTTTCAAGGTTCATCCATGTTGTAGCACATACATTAGTACTTTATTCCTTTTTGCTGTGAATAATACTGTCATAACCTTTCATGTACAAGTTTTTTTGGTGGAGTTATGTCTTCATTTCTCTTGGAGATATAGCTAGGAGCAGAATTGTGGGTTCTTAAGGTAATTCTATGTTTAATCATTTGAGGAACTGCTGGATACTTTTCTAAGATGCTGCATATTTTGTTTTCTTAAACTTAGTATATGAGGATTCCAATTTATCTACATCCTAGCCAACACTTATCATTATCTGACCTGTTAACTCTAACAATTCTAGTGGGTATATCTCATTGTAGTTTTAGCCCATAAAATTTAATTAATTTATTTTGAATTACCTTCAAAATTAAATTTTGAATTTATTTTGAATTACCTTCAAAATAAATCCTTAATATTTTATTGCAGTCATGTAATTTAGAGATAATTGACATAGTATATGTTTCAAATAAACATATATTTATTATCTGTGTTTATTTTTCCTCTCTTTAGTTCTTATACCCATTTCTTGTTACGTTCATCCTCATAGGTTTTATATTTATTTTGTGAATTTAGATATTTATTTCATTAAGTATTTTAGCTTGTTTTATATGCTTGGTAAAAAGCTGTTATTTGAAGTAGTAAAGATATGCCCTGCTGAGTTACTGTAATTCAGAATTCTATTAATTCTGTTGTTTATAGTGTTTTTTTAATTGATTACTGAAATTCCAGTGCTACTTCCTCCTTTCCAATTTTAGACCTCATATGTCTTATGCATTAATTATAATAGGCCCTATTAAATATATCTATCATAATATTATTAAAATCAGAGTTATTTAAATTAAAAATTGTGTGTATAACTGTAGCAAATACCTTTTCACATTTGAGAAGATAAACAACATTTGGTCATGATGTGTTATTCTTTTGATGTGCTACTGCATTCTAATTGCTAATATTTTATTAAAAATGTTGGCTTTGATGATCAGAAATGAGATTTGTTTGTAATTATCTTTTGGAGACTAACATCGCCAAGTGGAGTATCAATGTTATTAGGCTTGATTAAAAGAAATAATTAAGTTTTACTTCTTTTTATGCTCTAAAGCAGTTCAAAAGCGTTTAATTATTTGCTCTTTAAAATTTTGATAGAATTTCTCTTTCTTTTGGTGGACAGAATAATTACTCTTCAATAATGTCCATGATCCAATTCCTAGAACCTGTAAGTATGTTAGATTCCATGACAGTAAGGGAGAATAAAGGTTGTTGATCACATTAAAGTTGCCAATCAATTATCCTTGAAATAAGAAGTTTATCTTGGTTTATCCTTCTGGGTTTAATATAATGACAGCATCCTTTAAAATGGAAGATGGAGGCATAAAAGATTACAGTAATATGGTGGCATGCAGTTGCTCATAATGGTCTCTAATGACCCTTGAAATTTCTGTGATATCAGTTGTACTGTCTCCTTTTTCGTTTCTCATTTTATTTATTTTGGTCTTCTCTTTCTTTTTTCTTAGTTTTGGCAAGGGTCTGTTGATTTTCTTTTCAAAGAGCCAACTTTGTTTTTTTTTTATATTTTTGGTTTTAATTTCATGCATTTCTACTATGACCTTTATTATTTAATTTCTTCTGCGAATTTTGAGTTTGGTTTGCTCTTGCTATTATAGTTCTTTATGATAGATCATCAGGTTGTTTATTTGAAATTTTTTTGATGTAGGTGTTCATTGTTGAAACCTTACTTCTTAGAATTTCTTTTACTGTATCTCATAGATTTGGGGATGTTTTATCTCTATTTTCATTTGTTTTCAGAAATGCTTTAATTTACTTCTTAATGTCTTCATTTAGTTAATGATGAGGCAGAACCACATTGTTTAATTCCCATGTGTTTGTATAGTTTCCAAAGTACGTCTTGTTATTTATTTCTAGCTTTATTCCATTGTAGTCAAAAAAAATATTTGATATGATATTAATTTGTTTTAATTTTTTATACTTGTTTTGTGCCCCAAATATGGTCTAAGCTTGAAATTATTTTATGTGCAGAGGTTAAAAATAGATATTCTACAGCTGTTGGAAATATTCTGTAAATGTCTACTAGGTTCATTTGGTATATTGTGTTGATTAATTCGATGCTTTTTAATTAATTTCCTTTTTGGATGATCTGCAGCTATCATTGTATTTGGATCTATCTTTCTCTTTATCTCTAATAGGGTTTGTTTTATAAATCTGTGTGCTGATATACTGCATGCAGAGAATTATTATGTCTTGCTGACTTGCCACTTATCATATCATGATCTTGTCTGTTTTTATGGATTTTTGTCCTGAAATTTATTTTATCTGATGTAAGTATAGCTACTTAGGCCCTTCTTTTGGTTTCTATTTGCATGGAATATCTTTTTCTATCCCATTATTTTCAATTTATGAGCGTATTTATGGATTAAGTTTCTTGTAGGCAGTATATCATTGCCTTCTGTATTTTTATCCATTGTTTATTTTGATCCGAATATTTAGTCCATTTACATTTAAGGTTATTATCAATAGGTAAGAACTCACTACTGATATTTTGTTATTTGTTGACTGATTGTGTTGTTTGTTCTTCCTCCCTTCCCATCTTCCTTTGTGCAAAACTTATTTTCTCTGGTAATATGATTAATTTCTTTCTGTTTATTTTTCATGTATCTGTTATAAATTTTGTTTTATAGTTACTATGAGACTTGCAAATGACATCTCATAACCAACTATGTCACCACTCTGATTACACAAGGAGGAAATGAAAAACTCTATACTTTGACTACTTCTCTCCACCCCTGCTTTTTGAGCCTTTGTTTTATTTATATCTTTTTATACTGTCAATATCTCTTACAAAGCTATTTTGGTTGTTATTTTGGATAGATTTACCTTTTAATATTCCTATTAAATATTTTTAGTTGTTTACATGCCACAGTGATAGTTTTAGAGTATTTATCTATTTACTTATTATTATTAGGGAGCTTTATACTTCCAATTGATTTCTTGTTGTTAATTAATTATCCTTTTCTTTCACACTGAAGAATTCCCTTTTGAATTTCCTGTAGGACAGAAATGGTGTTGATGAAATCCTTCAGCTTTTGTTTGTGTGGTAAAGTCCTTATTTCTCTTTCATATTTGAGGGATAATTTCGATGGATATAATACTCTAGGTGGAAATCTTTTTCCTTCACCACTTTAAATATACCATCTCATTCTTTTCTGGCTTGTAAGGTTTCTGCTGAGAAATCTGCTACTGGACATGTTGGAGTTCCTTTATATATTACTTGTTTCTTTTATCTTGCTGTTTTTAAGATCCTTTATTTATTAATGTCAGTTGAGATTTTGATTGTTATATGGTCCGAGGAGGTTTTATGTGGGTTGATTCTGCTTGGTGTTTTATTCCATTCCTTGTATTCATATCTTTCTCTAAGATTGGAACGTTCACTGTTATTATTTATTTGAATAAATTTCTACCTTCATATCTCTGTCTATGTAGTCTTTAAGTCCAAAAACTCTTAGGTTTTCCCTTTTGAGGATATTTTCTAGATGTTGTAGATATGTTTCATTCATTTTTCTTCTTTTTCCTCCTCTAACTGTATTTTCATATATCTTGTCTTTTTGTTTACTTATTCTATTTTCTACTTGATCAAATATGCTACTGGGAGACTCTGATGCATTTTCACTTTGTTAGTTGAATTTTTCTAGCACCAGGATTTTTGCTTGAATTTTTAAAAATAATTTTAAACTCTGTTAAATTTCTCTGATAGAATTCTAAATTACTTCCCTGTGTTATTATGAAGTTAATTGAATTTTCTCAAGATAGTTATTTGGAATGTTTTATTGGGAAGGTCAGGTATTTCCTTCACTCCAGAATTGGTCACTGGGGCTTTATTAAATTTATTTGATGAGGTCATGTTTTCCTGGACACTCTTCATGCTTGTGGATATTGTTGATGTCTATTCATTGTTAGATATTTATCAGACATTTATTCTAATCTTAGCAGTCTGGGGTTGTTTATATCCCTCCTTCTTGAGGAGGCTTTTTATATACTCAGAGGAGAATTGAGTTTTATCATCTAAGCCTGTGCAATCATATGAACACTATGGGGCACTAAGGGATACCCTAAGCCCAGTAATACTGTGACTACTGATGACTCCTAGAGCCACTACCTTAGTGGGCCTGTGTAAGATAAAAAAGGACTTCCTGCATTATCAGGCAAAATCTATCACTCTTTCCCATCTCTTTCTCCCAATAAGGAGTCTTCACTGGGCTTCTTGAGTAGTTGTGACATAAGCATTACCGTGGTAATGTGGGATCTACCACTGTTTTGGGTCACTCCTAAAGCCAGTATAGTTCTGGGTCTCACCCCAAACCCATAGCAGCCACTGCCTGGCTACCACTAATGCTTATTCAAGGCCCAAGAGCTCTTCAGTCAGCAGGTAGTTAATTCTTCCAGGAGTGGGATAAAGGGCATTGGATTGGATTCTCTCTGACCCAGGGCTGGTAAATTCTCCCTCAGTGAGTGCCTAGAGAATTCTATCCTGTCTTGTGTTCTGCTCTGACAGGGAAACTCTGAATTTCAATACAAAACCCCTTAATTATTTCTATCTCATTCCCACAAGCACACAAATTCTCTTTTAGAAGGGCCGTTGGGAAACAGAGAGAGGTGGTGTAGGCAATGCAAGACTTTGTCTTTTCTACTCTGTTCAATGCCTCTTTCCTTGATATGCTATTAAAATGAGGTACTGTCATTAGGTACCTGATTTTTTGTTCTTATGAAGATGCTTCTTTGTGTGGATAGTTGTTAAATTTGGCATTAATGCAGAAAGAAAGGACAATTACTAGAGGGTTCTAGTCAGCCCCCCTTTCTCTTAGCCTGGTTTCCTCCTTTGTAGCAGATTTTGAAATTAGGCAGTATGATACTTCCAACTTTATTCTTTTTGTTCAAAATTGCTCTGGCTATTCAGGGTCTTATGTGGTTCCATACAAATTTTAAATTGTCTTTCATTTTTCAAAAAAATTATTTTTATTTATTATTATTGCATAATAGTTAAATTGTCTTTTTTTTTGTCTTAGTTTATTCACTTGTTTCTGACGAGAAGTCTACCTTGTCAAGAGCTCTACTTATTTGTTTATTTTCTTCCCCTTACATATTGCTAGTTGATTTTTCACATGTTGAACCTGGAATTTTTCATTGTTATTCTCAGCCTAGTGACATGACAGATATGTCTGGTTTTAGTTTTATCTTATTTTTTATTGTTAAACAAATTTTTATTTTTTATGCATAGTTTGCTTTTTTCTGCATTTTCTTTGTTCTTTTACTTTTAAGATATTTGTTTAAATGATGTTTTGAAGTTGATCGAACTTTCTCAAGATAGTTATTTTGAATTCTTTATTTGAAAGGTCCAATGAAGGCTTGGCTTTTCATACGAAGTTGTGAGATAAAGTACCTTCCCAGGGTCAATTGTTATTGAGTGGCAGATCCATAATTTAAATCATGTAACATTTGTTCTGTGCCTTGTTCTATTTTGCTTTGTTTTATTTTGAGACAGCATAGGCTGTAAGAAAAATCTATCTTGTCATGTATTTCAATGATCTCATAAGCCTTCTCTAGTCTCCAGCCCCCATTTCATACCCTAAGTTAAATAAAAGAACAAACTATATAGATAAATGGATAACTTGAATAAATAATTGATAAAGGTAGAAAAACAGGTAATTAGCTTAACATCATAAGATAAGAAACCTCATGCTGTTTTTAATGCAGTATTTCTTTTGTTGTTTGCATTTTTCCAATTTTCTCTTTTCAAAAACATTGATTTCGAGAACATGCTCAAAATTATTGATGGATTTGCCTCAGATGGATTTGCTGGTTTGTTAAAGGCTTTAGGCCACCGGATGGAGAAACCTGGACTATTGTTTGTTTTATCCATTTGTCTCTTCTCTCAGATCTTCTGCCTGTATCCACAGAAAGCCAGAAATAAGCAACAAATTGTCCATTTAAAATTAATGCTTTTCTAAAGATAGAGTAGTTACACATGATAGGCCAGAGTTATACTTGTATCATGTGTTGCGTAGAGGAAGAAAAAAAGGTGCATAACCTACCTGATAGATGCTTTAAAAATGTCTTTGAATGAATTGATATAAAATAAAATATCCATACTAAATTTTATCATATGAGCAAAGTATTCTGAGTTTAACATTTTCTTCCATAAAATATTCAATTCATCCCATTCAGAATCTTTTTTTTTTTTGTAGAGACAGAGTCTCACTGTACCGCCCTCAGGTAGAGTGCCATGAAGTCAGACCGCTCACAGCAACCTCTAACTCTTGGGCTTACAGGATTCTCTTGCCTCAGCCTCCCAAGCAGCTGGGACTATAGGCGCCCGCCATAACACCCGGCTATTTTTTGTTGTTGTTGTTGCTGGGTTTGAACCCGCCACCCTCGGCATATGGGGCCGGCGCCCTACTCACTGAGCCACAGGCTCCGCCCCCCATTCAGAATCTTAACACTTTTGTCATTTTGTTCACAATTTGCACAGAAAATGGTCCTGGGATTCTCAAGCAAGAAATAATAGGTATAATTAAATGAGACCCAGTTCTCTTAGAATTGGAGTTTCATCAATTGATGGCATGTTTCTTAACCTCTCTGATGCTTAATTTTCTTATCTATAGAATGGGAATAAGAATACATACCTTAGAGAGGGTAGAGAGCTTAAATTAGAAAGTATGTTAAGAAGCTTGTATAAGTGAGCAAGAACAACAATTTCCTTTTCTACAATTCTTGTCAGGAGAAGCTGGGAGAAGATATCACAGCTAATCCAAAAGCTTCCGAAAGCAGTCCAATAAAGTCAATCAGAAAACTTTTACTCAACAAACTGACCTTTGTATGGCTGTCATGAGTGCTCTGTATCAAGGAAAAAATGTGTTCTACAGGATTATAACACTTCTGACTTATAGACTTAGGGTTATTTTTTGAGGAACTGCATCATTTTATTCTTCTACTGACCAGACCAACAGAGGTTTTGGATTTAGCATGGCTTCCTTGACTAAGTTGCCTGATATGAATATTCTTATTGGTAAATTTGCTTGCTAATACACGTAATGCTAATAATAGACTCAGCAATGAAATTAAGCTTGCCTTATTAATTTTCCAATATTAAATTTCACTAACAGATGCATTGAAAATTGTCATCTTTATTATGCCAACTCTAATGAAAAGACATACATCATTAGTGATATGCTTACAATATAAAGTACAGAAGAACATTTATGATGGAAAAAATCAATAACCTCATTAAACATGTTCATGTTTGTTCCTACAATGTCAATTATTCTGACAGTTATTAGTACAGTCACATCATGACATCAAACCAATGAATAGTATTTTTCTCACATAGTAAGCTGACTTGGTCTATGTCTCTTTTAATTCACTCGTTTCATATTTTGTTCTATATGCAAAATATTAATTGAAAAAGGTTTATAACAGATAGTGAATCAGAGAATTATTTTTCATTTGAAATTTAAATTTGAATGTTTCTAAGAAGTCAAAATAAACATGAAACTACCATTTATATTAAATTGATGTATATGTAAATGGTTTCAAATGATAAGTTCTACCTATACAAGAAATTAACCTAAACTATGTAAAATGGCCATATCTGTCAAGTTGTCCATTTAAATTTGGATCTGGAAATTGAATTACACTCTATTATGTCCTCAAAATTTGGAAACTTAAAAGATCACTGTACCTACTGCTGTGTATGACTGTTTTAAAATATTTTCAAATGAAACATAGTATTCAAACCACTGATTGTAATAGATCTGTGGAGCAGCAGCATCTTGCTCTTTTAAAAGCTTCAAAGCTTATTATTCAATAGTCTTATTGAATTACTATTATTCAATAGTCTTGAATTATTATTATAGCTTATTATTATTCAATAGTCTTATTTTAAGACCATTTTAAGTCTATTTTAAGAGCATGTGTGTATACGCATGTGCTCTTGTGTGTATATTTTTATGTTTCAATCAATGCTTTATTATTGCCAGAGTCCTGTACTGAAATTTATTGATTTTTTTTAATGTTGGCATATATTTATTTGGAAAATTCAAGAGAGGTAATAGTTTTTGCTGTTAAGGAGGGGTTTTGCCTGTCCACCTTCTATTGAGTTTTATCTGTTGATTTCTGTATCTTGTTATTTTCTAATACTATTTGGGAGCAGCAGCTTGAAGAGTAAACTGGGTGGTGTCATTAGTACCTGGTAATGGGGAATTGTGTTTAAGAAGGGGTGGATAAGCTTTTAATCACAGGGAGATAAGCTTTCAGATTTGTACCATTTACCTGTTATATCAGTTTATTTGGATGACTTAAGAATTGACTTATACTGGATAAAGGTAGTGAAGAATACTAATCTGTGTGATTTGACACATTTTTATTAAAGACTGATTTGATTGAGAAAAAATAATGTTAAGTCAACTTGTCGTATTTGTGTATTTCTTCCTTTTCAGCTATGTGATGATGATGCCATTTAAATGGCAGGCTCTTGTGGAATTTGAAAACATAGATAGTGCCATGAACTGCGGATGAACCTGTGTACATTGCTGGCCAACAAGCTTTTTTCGATTATTCTACAAGCAAAAGTATCACTCCGCCAGGAAATACTGATGATCCATCAGGAGGCAACAAAGTTCTTCTGCTTTCAATTCAGAATCCTCTTTATCCAATTACAGTGGTATGTATTTTAGTATGATAAATGAAAAGTTACTTTGTAGTTTGCTCTAGAGTGGCTCAAATGTAGTTTTCTTTACTGCTATCTAGATATTTGAAAAGTTTTTAAAAACATTATTAAAATTAATCTTAATTTGACTATCAATTTTAATGAACAAAAACATTGAGCACTGAAGCTAAGAAGCACAATTTTCTTAATTAAATAGGCACATTAAAAATTTTATTATTTATCATCAATGTCAATTCTGTTTCTCATAATAATAGATTATAGACAGATTATTGGGAAATAGTTCAAGAAATCTCTCTTATTTGTATGTATAAGGGCATCTATTAAATAATAACAGACGCCCATAGTACAATAAGATGCACATATCATTATAAGCTATTCTGAGATAATATGTTTAAAAAACATGTCTTTGATTTGCTTGAAATTCTCTGCTGCTTCACCTTTTTAAAAAGTGATGTTTAGAATTTTTTTTTTTTTTTGAGACAGAGTGTCAAGCTGTTGCCCTTGATAGAGAACTGTGGTAGAGAACAGCAACCTCAAACTCCTCCTGGGCTTAAGCGATTCTCTTGCCTGAGCCTCCAAAGTAGCTGGGACCATAGGCGCCTACCACAACGCCTGGCTATTTTTTGGTTGCAATTGTCATTGTTGTTTGGCAGGTCTGGGCTGGATTCGAACCTGCTAGCTTTGGTGTACGTGGCTGGCCCCTTAGCCTCTTGAGCCACAGGCACCAAGCCACATTAGTAGAATTTTAAAGAATTCATGCCTTGAACCAGTTGAGTTTTCTACTTCCTAATCACATACTGTTTCATAATAAACTAGTGACAAAGACACTTGATTTTTATATTGAGTGGAAGAATATCACAGTAAGGGAAGCTTTAATTGGTAATTTCTAGTATAAGTATATAATAATTGGGACATAAACTTAAAGCAAAGTGTAAGATATTCTTTAGATTTAATTAGGAATTTTGATTGTTTACCGCATCTTACAAGGGTATATGTGAAACTTGGTAAACGGTCTGTGAAGCTAGTGAATGATGCCCCATGATAATATCAATGTACACAGCTATGATTTAATAAAAAAAATAAAAATAAAAATAAATAAAAAATAGCTGGGCATTGTGGCGGGCACCTGT
Source organism: Nycticebus coucang (assembly GCF_027406575.1). Lineage (NCBI taxonomy): Eukaryota > Metazoa > Chordata > Mammalia > Primates > Lorisidae > Nycticebus > Nycticebus coucang. Next base: position 158,198,070 of record NC_069781.1, read on the forward strand.
AGTCCTACCTACTCAGGAGACTGAGGCAAGAGAATCAGTTAAGCCCAACAGTTTGAGGTTGCTGTGAGCTGTGAAATAACAACACTCTACAGAGGGCAACAAAGTGAGACTGTCTCAAAAAGAAAACAAAAACCAAAAAAAAATTTATTGATTTTCTATAGAAAATACTTCACCAGATTAAAATTGTTTTCAGTAGGTGATTAATAAAATCATGCATAACTTAAATCTTGGAAAGCTAAGTTATTGTTATAAGAATGCAAAATAGAAAAACCTTACCTGGGTGAACAACAATTAAACTGTATGATTGTATATCTAGCAAATACTATAGAAAGGTGTCAGCTTCTGAGATCATGGGCACAGAATAATCAATGATTAAAGAGGGCAAGAAATCAAAGAAAACATGAGGATAAAAAGAAAATGTTATGTAAAAAATTGACCAATGACTTCACTAAACCTAACAGTCAAGGAATTCCAAAGATCTAATATTTATTATAATCATTGCAAAGCAATTTGAAGTTAGGTGAAGGCCCTCCAAGTCTCATGATTTAATCTCATGGTTATAAATAATCGAACCCACAGCAATGGCCCTTCAAAGTTGTAATGGAATGGAGATATGATTCAGTGCTTGGCCTCCTGAGCCACAGTAGATGTGCAATGAGAATGCTAAATTCATGTGATGCCTTTTGTAAGAGATCATTTTAGTGGCACAGACTGAAACTTAAAAAGAACTATGTGGAAGCAGAATTCTATAATTCTAATAAGAATACAAGGGCTGTGAAATTGACAGGCAAAACATCCCTAACTCTAAATTTTCCCCGCGTATAGTACAGTAGCAAGGAGAAAGGACTCTGCATTTTGGATTCTAAAAACCTTCCTATATTTTTCTAAGTTTTTTTTTTCCTCCCCCAACATTTCTGAATAGAATTCTGGGTTTGCTAAGGAAAAACCAAAAAATTTTAAGTAGTTAAAATTTCTCCTGAGATATTGAAAGAAATTTTAAGGTAGATTAATCCTAGACCAAAAATTAAATCAAATTATATTCTGTGTGCTCAATTTTCTGTAGGAAACCAAAAGCCACCAGAGTGTAAAATTCTAATTAATTATGTGGAATGCTAATGGATTTTAAATTAAAAATACGTGCTGTTTAATACCTCACTCCACACAATTTTGCAAGTGGATATTACAATGAAACTGTCCTCCAAAATCTGAAAAGCATGGAAGGTATAATTATTACTTTTGTAATTTAACCTAGAGAAAAGAAATTCACTCTTCATTGACAAGGGGAACCCTATAGATACACTTCTTTGACCATTCAACTTGAAATGTTGAATCCTGGCCTCAAGCAATCCTCCTGCCTCTGCCTCCCAAAGTGCTGGGATTACAGGCATGAGCCGCCATGCCTGGCCTCCATGTTATTTTAAAATATTAGTGGGGACCTCTTTACTCTACATTAGGTCATTGCCAATGTTCTTTCTAATATTGACCCTTTTACATTGTGATGCTCTAAGAAAAAATCATGATAGAATCTAGGGTCAGAATAGGTCATTTCTTTGGTAAATATCTGCTTTGTGCCAGAAGTCATGCTATGTACTGAAGGTTTAATAGTGAACAAAACAGACGAAGTCCCTTTTACCTTATATAATATGGAGCCTAGTGTAGGATGATAATTTTTTTAAGAAAGGGGGAAGAAAACCATGTATTTTGTTGTGCTAAGAATTAAAAGGCAAAAACTAAAGTAGGGCAAAGGTGATAAGGTTAAACGATGGCTGCTGTTTTATCATAGGAGATTGCAAAACATTCACTGACAGGTGGCATTTTAGCAGATACCTATAGGGCATGAGAGAGCTAACCTATGGCTATCAGGTGGAATAAAGTTCAGGCAAAAGAAATTACAAGAGTGAAGGCTCTGAGGTGGAAGTATCCTTAAAGTGTCTGAGATATTGCAAGTACCTCTAATATTGTGGAAAAAGGAAGATAAGGTGACCATTTGGGCAAAAGTAAATAGTTACCAAACAAAATGGCCATGAAGCAGCGTAAGGCAGAACATAGTCCATTTCTGTGGGATTATCATGGCAAAAAGCAGTAAGGCAAGCTAGGACCACTAAAAGACCAGACTGACACTAGCGTCTTAGATGTGAGGATTGCTAGGTGGGAGGAGGAAAAATGCAGGATCCGAGAGAGATCTGGAAATCCCCTTGCTGACTCACATCCCCAATGCATGCTTTTGATAAAGAAGTAGTCCCATATCTGATGGCTATTATCAATCAATCAATCAATAAAGGTGCTGGTGAGGATGTGGAGAAATTCAATCTTGTGTACACTTTGGTGGAAATGGTGCAGCCACTATGAAATAGTGTGGAGGTTCCTCAAAAAAATTAAAAATAGATCTCCATTTTATCAAACAATTTTACTTCTGAGTATATATAAAAAGCAATAGAAATCAAAAGAATAGAAATCAAGATCTCAAAGTCATATCTGTATTTACAATAGCCAAGAGGTAAAAATGAACTAAATGCCCATTACTGA